>NC_072731.1:197166338-197466338 GCF_026930045.1 Uloborus diversus | reverse complement strand
TTAGTGCGCTTTAGAATTGTTCTGATTCAACAAAATACGGAAGACAAATTTAATAAACAAATCAAGTTCTGCTTTGCGTAATTCATTGATAATCTTTTTTAATTGCGAAAATAGCAAGAAAAGCTCAAATTTTAAAATGGAAGTTTTTTTTATATTCAATATTAATGCGACGAGGATTTATTTATTATTAAATGTAATGGTTAATAAATAACGCTTTAATTACACATCAGCAGTTTTATCGCATGAAAGTGAATGAAGAATTTCAGGTTTATACATGGTATATGTAACTATGTCAACAGTGAAAGAAAGATAGGAAGTGTTAGAAAGTCTACGAGTATTCTAGAGATAAACCCTTGTACAAAATTGCTGCTCAACACACAACAGCGAAAAAGGGGAAAACATCAAGGATTTATTTATTACAAAATGTAATGGTTAATAAATAACACTTTAATTACACATCAGCAGTTTTATCGCATGAAAGTGAATGAAGAATTTCAGCTTTATACTGGTATATGTAATTATGTCAACAGTAGAAGAAATCTAGAAAGTATTAGAAAGTCTACAAGTATTCTACAGATAAACCCTTGTACAACATTGCTGCTGAACAACAACAGCGAAAAAAGGAAAATTATCCATTGTTCGCTGTTGTGTGCAGTTGAGCGATCGCTCATCATCAGATGAAGGGGTTCCGTTGTAGCTCTGAAATACATATCTGTAGTATTATCATCGTGAATTTCGCTTTTATTCAGTATACAGTCGACTCCCGCTACAACGCGATTCGACTTACGCGAAATGGCAATAACGCGAGTTTTTCCCGAGTAACGAATTTTAGGGCTAACGCGAATTCCTCTTCTGCAATACGAATTTTTTTGGAAGGAAGTATCGGTTTCGTTATTGGGTCCTAAATATTGATTTCGTGAGTATATTTGATCCCTATTGCGTCACTGATAGCGAAAGTTCCCTTCACCATACTAGCCCACGCAACGCTTTTTTAGTGCATCAAGTAACCACGCGGCGTCTTTCTTTCTTTTGTCTTTCTAAATATTAAAGTTGATGAAATAAAATGGCAACTTACTGCACTGTTTCATCTAAAGTTTGTAAAGATGTTAACTAAAAAGTACGTCGACGGTAACGCGACATTAAGTATAAGTGATATGCGTGCCATGTAGTTTTATTTTATGTCTTTCCCTGCCATTGATCATTTATTTTGTGCATCTTAACAGTTTTTTATGTTGAATGAAACAGCTTTTTTATGTTTTAATTGCGGTAAAAGTACAATTCTTAATTATAAGAAACTTAAATATTTTATTGAGGAATAATGCTTTAAAGTATTTTGAAGGGTGTTTATAAGTGTCTTAAAGAATTTGGTATGTTTCAAAACATATTTGTATACATACCCTTTTCTACAACGCGAAATTTCAACTTACGCGACGAGTCTTGGAAAGCATTCCTCGCTTAAGTCGGGACTCGACTGTATGTTTTTTTTTTGTCCTTTTCTTGAAGCACATAGAAGTGTTGTTATTTTTAAATATATTTTCTTATTGATTCTAGCCGTTCTTTAACAGCAAACATGTATAAATTGACATTTAATTGTCAATTTTTTAAAACTTCCTAGAAAAAACCTACATCAGGTAGAGTGTTTTCAAAAACTGTGGAAAAATAGAAAAACATGTATCGTCATTATTTTTGTTTTTGTGTGGCAAGGGTAAAATAAACGATTTTAGATCTTATTTTATCTCATTATAAATATGAGTCCTTATAGTTTATTAAAGATTTGAAGGAAATAAATTGGGTTGAAAGTGAAATTTAAAATATTCTTTCATACATGTTATAACCAAGAGCACAAAAGTTCCAATTTGAAATTTATCATTATTTTTATATTTACTTATTTTTTCATTTAAAAGGTCTTTCTGCTGATTTCAAAAAAAAAAAAAAAAAAAAAAAAATATATATATATATATATATATATATATATATATATATATATATATACTTTTGGAGTTCTAGAAAAAAAATAATTTCCAATCTTGTAAAAAATATATTCTCATTTTAAGTTAACACCTTTAGATACTGATTAGAAAAAATAGAAACTAAAACAACGCTTTTATAAAGTCTGAGAAATATTAATCTCAAAATTCTTTAATTTTATTCATAAAAAAGTCCCTTTTAGTTTTAGCAATCTCTACGGAATGTTTTTTAAACTAAAGCTTCTATTTTTGCTAAGACCCGCTTATGTAACGTAAAAGAAAGTAGCTCTCATTTGACTTCAACTTTAGTCGTTGTTTGTCTAAGTAAGTACGTATCTCAAGCAATTATCATTTTAAGAAACGCTCTTCGTAAATGAATGAGAAAGGACCCTGAAAGAAGATTATCATATCTTACGGTAGAAGTTTTGGGAGGGGGAAATTAAACTTCTTACCAGCGTCATTAGTTAATGATTTTAGACTTCTCTTTCAATGAATAAAAGTTTTAAAGTGGGGTAAATGACCACTTTTTTTCCGATAACATGGCGATGTATTGCCAAGTTTGTGACAGACACGTAGCAATCTATCGTAAAAAGCTCGTCAAATTATGATATGACTTAAGTATTCATTGAAATTAACACCTATTTCCCTCAAAAACTGTAAGAGATCCTTTTTGGAAATTTTAATAATGTGTGTGTTTGCCTATTGAGTTTACCATGTAGCAATTCTCTCTAAGAGATGAAAAGCGATAGGAAAAAAAAGTCTTCTTTTTAGTTAAAAAAATTAAACCGAAAAATAAGTCTTCTTTTTAGTTAAAAAAATTAAACCGTAATTTTATTCATTTCGGCAGACATTTTGCTTCCATTCATTGATAATTAAATTGTATTTACTGTAACATGCCTTGAGAAGAGATAATTGTTAGTTTACAGAAAAATGCTATTAATAATTAAATTTTTTTTACAATTTCTTACTTTCCAGACGGCGTAAATTATTGTGTTTATCCTCAAACAGGCAAGACGTTTCTTGAAAATGTTTTTGAGAAGGCAATTTCAGACATTTATACTATTCTTATATGAATTGCACAAAATGCAGTTTCACCATAGTAGTTCAAACATAGTTTGAGGACTACCTGAACGCCGACAGTATAAGAAAATTGCTTTCAAATATTATTAACTGCTGCAAAAACTTTGTTTTGCTTTTAAAATATAGCGAATTGCGTTAAATTATTTTCATTTGACTTCTATTGAACAATTTATTTCAACAAAAAAGAGCGGTAAGCGAATTGCGAAAACGCAAATTCAGTATCTCCAAACGGAAGTCATGATTTATTTTAAACTAGTTGAAAGCCTAACCATCCATAGAATAGTAAGAAAAGACAAATCTTCAAACTATACAAAACGATGTAAAATATAGAAAAAATGAAAAGAAATAGAATTATTTTCTGCTAAACTCGTTATTTCACAATTTGGTAAATGACTTATCTTAGTCAATGTGTTGATACGCATGTACATAATTGGGGAAAAAACATATTTGCAAAAGATTGACCAAATAATACTGGATGATCTACGATAATAAAATTTTATTTCTGTTTTTCTCTCGGTATTTTAATTCATGCAAAACTGTCTACATGTTATTGACATTTCTCGCATTTCTTGGAACTGACATTACATTAATTTGTTTTTCAGGTTTTGTTCTACACTTATTTGTTATAGTATGCTACTATTTTCCAAAAGCATTCGAACAGCTTAGCATTTCAGAAACTAAGGTTTTCTCTAGATAGTACAATACAGAAAAGGCAATAAAAAGGAAATCTATTCAACAAAACCTTCAAGAATGTTATGTATTTTGTATATTTCTTTTTTTAAAACGACATATGAAAATAGAACAATATTTTAAGCAAGACTAATAAATATACCGTTCTTTAATAAATGACACTAGAAAATCGCCCGTTAAGATATGTCGGTAAAAATTGCCTATACATTTGATTGAAGCAATTGTCTGTTTCGTGATACTTTTCGATAGCTGCCATTTTAACCCTAACTCCTGCGGAAAAAACCCTAAACTCAGTATCGCGTCGATTATTGACCACTTTTTTGTATCTTCATTCTCCTAAAATTAATGCCTTAAGAGTAAAACAGTTAAGTTACCGGATCCAACTCAGCCTTGTCAAAATAAAGCATTTTCCTGCATGCCGAACATCACAAGAAAATATAATCAAATTATCATGCAATGACCCGAGTTTCATTGTTGAGGATGTCAGATCGTTGCTCGATCAGTGAATTCGCTGGATTAAAGTAGTGCAGTCCTTTGAGGAATCTTTGAGTCTTACCGGTAACTTTAGTGCCTTTTCAATATTTTTAATTATGTATTTATTTGTGTTTATTAATATAAATAGCAATTAACAATAAATGTATAAACTGATTATAAAAAAATAATATTCATTAATATTTAAAAATTTTTTGACACTTAGAATATCCTACACTAATAATATTATTACGGAAAGTAGCTATAGGAACTGAGCTATGGGAGAACTTAGATGTTGTGTCTACTTTGCAAAAATAAAGAGTTTTTTATTTAATAAAAAAATAAACATTGTCATGCAACTGGTACTGTCCTTAATATAGAATTTTTCCAGATTTTTTTTCTTGAAGTGATTTGAGTAAAACATTTCATGTTCACATATGCCCCGTGTTCACATGAGCTACTTTTTCCCTACATGATAATTAAAAAGCTAATTAAATATTGCGCTCTAGGCTTGCTGTCAACCGCGTTGCCAGTACCTAAGAATAAAGATGCAAATTAAACATTGATCTCTATGATATTGCTCTCTTAATATCTCATTGCTCTCTTCATATGAGTCCCATTTCCCCCTATCTAAGAGTCATTTCTGTTACGAAATAAGGTGAACTCGGGTAAGTGCGTCCACGGAGTAAGTGAGAATTTTGAGACAAGTTTACCCGTAAAACTCTAAAAAGAATTGCAATTTTTAGTTTATAGTTGGAAATTATTTTCTTCTACACATGCATTTCCTACACAAAACACAAAGGTTTTTTCGCTATAAATGTTCATGATTTTCCATTCCATTCCTTCCATTACATTCATTTTGTCTGCCAAAAATATCCGCATAACATCCAATATTTTTGGCAGAATAATATTTTATGATGAGTTTGTAATGCTACATAACAAAAAGGGGTGATTTTAAATGTTTATAATTCATTTACTTCTCATTTTAGGTTCTACAGCAATAATATTTTTAAAATAATTTATTTCTTACCATATTTCTTACGAGGCTCAAATTTACCCTGATTGTTCGGCTAGTTTTAAGTCAGGTCAAAATTTCATTTAAAATGGTTTTTTAATCTTTATTTTTTAATTGTGGATAACTACACAATATTTAGGAGTTTTTCATCTGCTTTAATGCAACAGTACAGGTGGGATCACGCGGAGAGGGGCAGAGGGGTCTACGACGTATTCCCCACAATCAAGCTTCTCTCTGCGTGTCTCACATCGCTGGCCATACCGTCTTTTTAACAGGTCATGGACCATTCCCTCAATATCTCCATCGTTTTGGTCTCATAGAATCACCACTCTGCGTGTGTGGTGGGGAGGGTGATGCATATCATTATTTTTTCGATTGTACACTGACAGATCACCTGCATTTACGATGTCCCACAAATATCTCAAAATGGCAAATAATTAGACAAGCAATCACTCACCCACACAGCACGCGGAGAATGAATGAAATTTTCAGATTATTGTCTTCAGAAGGATTTCTGTTCCAAAGTACCACGTAGGCCCTTTTTCCTGGTATTCTCTTCATAGTGTATTGACAACTTGTTATTCCTGTTATATTTATTATATTTTATATTTTATGTTAAAATTTTAAAATGTTCAAAATTCTGTATTCTGTTATTTGCATTCTGTATTATGTTATTTGTATTCCGTATTTTGTTACTGTTTTCTAAATTCTATACTCTGTTACTTTGGAATTAAATAAAAAAAGGTCCCGATGATCCTTAATCTGGGCAAGTCACTACTGTGATAGGAACAGGGGACCCTCGGGTGTGATGTGATGCTTTGATGCAAATTGATACATACTTACCATGTTAAACACTTGTGGGATAGTAAAAGTAGTTATAACATGTGTAATACAGTTTCTTTAAATGACTGTATTCGATTATAAGTTTAATGTGATAGATTCTGGTGTCTATACTGACAAGGGGCTCACTTTGGCTCTCAGCACCAATGTTGGCAAAATAAAATCAAGTAACCTGTGATTTGTATCTGCAGAAAACAAAGTCTAATTTTCGTACAAAGATTGATTCACTCACTTGAATAATACAACTTTCAAGGACAAAATTGGAATTATTTACAGTGAATTTGCGATAACTCGAAGTCCGATAACTCAAATATTACAATAACTCGAAGTTTTTATCAAACTTTGATTCTTTTGTCTTTACTACCATGCTAGTAATTCTCCATATCTCGATTAGCTTTTTTTAACTCGAAGTTTTTTTTAAGATGAGACGAAACTTATTTTGAAAGAACGAAAAAAAGGAAATAAGCAAAAAAACTATGAGAGAAAAATTAATTCAGCTTCGCTTGCAATTCCTCACAATAGACCTCTAAAATACGAAGAGAACATCTGCCGTGTGCAGGTAAATGGTAGTAACTGCAGATTTTTCGATTCTCATTTTTTTGCATTTTTGGAATCTTTATTACCATAGTTTTATGGTACAAACATTTTTATTCAGCTGCCGCAGAAAAAAAAAGCATTTTTTTACCAGTGGTAATTAGCAGTAACTGCTTTTTTAGCAACATTTTGCGGGAAGTCGGCAGTATGTACTTACTGCTCTTTACCTGCCCACGGAAGAACGAAAACTTTCTCCCGTGGTCTGGCAAACGGCAGTAACTGATTTTGTCGCTACATTGTGCAGGTAATTGGCAGAATGCACTTACTGCTCTTTACCTGCACACGGAAGAACGGAAACTTTCTCCCGTAGGCAGGCAAACGGCAGTAATTGTAAATTTTTTGATTTTCATGAAATTTTTTGCCCATGATCGTTCTGCCGTGGGAGGGTAAATGGCAGTAACTGCAATTTTTTTCTTTCTTTTTTTTTTTGGAATTTTTCAAATCTATGTTTCTTCAGTTTTATGGTGCAAACATATTTATTTGGATAGAGCTAAATAAAAGAAGTTTTTTTTATCAGTGGTGATTAGCAGTAACTGATATTATCGCTACATTATGCAAGTAATCAGCAGTATGTACTTACTGCTCTATACCTGTCTGAACATAAATGAATCGCCGCCGAAACTTGAACCAAGACGCAAAAACGGTTTTCGCGATTTCTTTTTAGCTCAACTAAGCGCAAGCAGTAACGCCCCAATGGGAGGTCATTGTGTGACCTCTCAAAAATTTCCTTGATTTGGCAAATTTAGAGAAAATATTGCATTTTTTAAAATGATTCCTAGTCGCTTCTCATTAGATGTAGGTATGCGTGCCAGGTCGTATTTTATCTTTCGGAAAAATTTGGGAATTACCGTCTCTCGTCCTTGAGCGAAAGAGATACTTAAAAGGTGGAGATACTTGGGAAAAATGATCATACTTTATTTCAAATAAAGTCGAAGAAAACGTTTTGTAATTTCACAGCCCTCAAACATTTAAAAAAAAAAAAAAAAAACTTTGATTCTTCATATCCGTGTTCTAAAAACAATAAAACAAAATTATTTTTTGCTATTGTACAGTTATAGAAGATAACATACGAGTAAACACAAGTAATGCTTGGCAGACGATAAATTAACGTGTAGCAACAGAACGATTCTGTTCCATTTGTTTTGTTCTGTCGCAGACGATATTTTTCACAACTTTTTATATATACTAAGCTGCTGCACTTTTAGTAGTTCGATGAGAGTTCGAGGAGTTCGATGAGAGTGTTAAAACACGAAGCATTTCATTCGCCTAAATTTTCATAAATATTTATTGCTTTATTGCAAATTGTGGAACATTAAGCGATTTGTCGTAGTTTTAAAAATGCCTAAAGAATCTTCCAGTTCCCAAGTGACAACATAGGAACATTAAAGAGTTTTCGACAATGCCGTAAGCAATCAAAACATATGCCTTGTCGACTATTCGTTGTCAGTATTTCAATTTTTAGTAATGTATTTGATTTTCACGATTTTGAACATGTTGTGGTGTCCTCCAACAACAACAAATTGACTGTCATCAGTATGACTACAGATGGCTTCCGTGGTTTCCTTGCAGGACAATCTCAGCGGAAAC
Organism: Uloborus diversus; assembly: GCF_026930045.1. Classification (NCBI taxonomy): domain Eukaryota; kingdom Metazoa; phylum Arthropoda; class Arachnida; order Araneae; family Uloboridae; genus Uloborus; species Uloborus diversus. The sequence goes on along the minus strand of NC_072731.1, from coordinate 197,458,094 downwards.
TGCAATCCATGTCAAGACTGTACATAGAGGACATCGTCAAAGTTGAGTTTCGCCGAGGTTCCCAAAATCTCTTTTACAGAGTGGATCATTAAGATAAGGTTCAAGGAATTTGATTTCCTAAAAATTTATTTTCATCTAAAGATTTCTATGTCTGCACCACCCCCCTCCTCTTCTTCCGTGATTTTGAGGAATTCCAATTAAGAAGAAACATGACAGAAGATTTAGTAGATGTGCAAAAAAAAAAAAAAAAAGTCTACTGAAGTTCTTTTCTATTCAGTGTTTAAAAAGGTAAAACACAAAATCGAGTTCGTTGTAGCAAGGACTAATCAGCAAGTATATCTGATATCTGAGGAGGTACGTAAATGTGTTTTGGATTAAATTTATATCAAGTGGATGTAGGTCGATACCCTATTTAAATTATGTCCTCTTTAATAATAAATTTATAACCAACATATGTATATATATAATATACATGTATATTTAATAATTTATTTTTATACTGGCACAAAAACATTTGTGTAAAAAAGTAAATTTTTATTTTATTTTTAAATTACATTTCATTTATTTATATTAAATTTATGTCAAGTGTATACACGGTATTATTTATTTTTTAAAATAAAATATATTATTCACATTGCAATAAATATACTTCGTAATAACATATCTACTCCGTATTATGTTGCATTTGTAATTATTGGTCATTCAATAGTACATTGTGCAGTTACTGCTGAGTACCAGTAAAAGTGCATAAAAAATTACTACTGCGAAGAGCAGGTAAACGGCAGTATCTGCTTTAATTAAAATTTTGATGGCAAAATCAAAATGAAACAAACTGCCCAAAAAATACTTCAATACAAACATATAGAACAGTATAAAATCAAATTTCAATATTTTACTGATATTTGTGAGAAATCAATAACGCGTTTCTTCAAATATCTCAAAAACTCATTTTTGTGTATACTGCCGTTTGTTGAGTCAAAGTGCGATAAAGGAGTTACACTTGCAGAAACGAGTTAGCTTGTTTTCTTCAGTGGTACTGTACTGTTTACACTTTAACATGTTGCTAGACTACGAGTTTGCGTTTAATCTGTCAAGTTGTCAAGTCAACTAATTGTACCTTTATTCGAAGGCTGACCTAAGTTAGGATGCGTCCCCATTCATACTTTAGTTATATAATTTGCTGATAAGTTCCTGAGAGACCGAGTGAGTTTTCTTTACGATTTAAGATGTCTAGGCAAGTACTTTGCCAATGATATTAAAAGAAAAAGAGAAACTTCTAAAGCTGCAGAATCCATGAATCCGAGGTTGAAACGAATAAAGATGTGCACCTTCCCTGTAGTAGAATCGGCTCTATTTACGTGGTTCCAGCAGTATCGAAATCAAAACCATGCTTTTGATTTTTTTTTCTCTCAATATTTTTGATTAAACTGTGCATATTGTGCTTAAAAACTTTTAAGTTCTATAATTTCGTCTGTTATAAGTACGTATTAATTTATTTTTTTAAAAAATATTAAATATATATATTTTTTAATAATAAATATATATTATAATGTCAAAACCAAAATTAGCGGTAGGTCGAACTTCTGTTAAGTCCAAGTTTTTCGTCGGTCCCTTTAGGTTCGAATTATTGCGAATTGACTGTATTTACTAAAGTTCAAATTCGTCTTTAACAACTATTATACAAATGTTTAATTTCGAACTTAAAAACAATTTGCTATTATGCCGAAAATTTTTAGGTAGTGTGGTGACATGCCTACACACAATTTTTTAACTTTATTTCTTCCTTCCTAGATTTTTGAGACTATAAAAATTAAATCTGTGACTCTGTAGCTCGGAGTTAAACAAATAATTAAAGTAAGACTTGATACAGAATGAATTACGAAATGTTCGGATAATTTGAAAAACATGTACTTTAAGTATTTGAACTTAATTTCTAAAATATCAGTGTGCGCGCTTAAATCACAGTAAATTTTCTGACTATCAATCCCTTTAAGAAAAATTAGACATCACTTTATAAAGATTATTCTGTCTACAACTTTAAAGGAAAACATTCTGTTGTATTTACAAATTAGATTTCACCTAAATGCTGCTCATAAAAAGAAGTGTAGTAGAAGTTGCTTGCACTTGAAAGCCAAAAAGAATTTGCATTTTGTTTTGTGCACCCTCCTAGTTGTCCATGCCCTTGTAAAAGACCAAATGGTAAATTTATTCGGAAAATATAAATGTCTTCAGTTTGAAGATAAATTGTAGGCTATTTCAATGAGTTATGTCTCATATAGTTTTCTCAGAGTATTTGCATTCCTTTTGGAGGTTGCGCTTTAGAGAAAATGACATTTCTTTTGCAATTTTCTTTTTCACTATCTCTGCTTTGTAAAAACAGAAAATTGAGAACTACATTAGTATAGATAGTGCTTTTTTTAAACTTAAATACGCAAAAAGGTAGAAACTAAGCGTTAAAAAGGAAAACGAAACTTCTAAAAACTGCATACCCCCTGAAATAGCAATCAAATTCCGAAATTTTACAATTGAATCACGCATGAAATCAGTACTTAAAAGAAGTGAATTCGACTCGTACAAAGCTAAGAATTGCTTTTAAGGTATGGTTCTGTATAACGAACTTATATTAATTTTATGATATTTTGCTGCATGCATGAGTATAGGGAACAGTAGTTAGGATCTCAAAACACAACAAACCAGGAAAACAAAAGCTTTAGAGATTTATTCTTGTATTAATAAGCTTAATTATGTCATGAATTTTTTGATATTGGTTTTTGAAATGAGTATTTCTTTTATTACAAATAGTTATTTTATATAAAAATGTTGGATACAAAAAAAACTATTTGTGTCACAAAACTCCGTTTTTGTGTGTGTGTGTGTTCATTGTACTGTTCAAGAACATCCTAAACATATACTTTTTACTGAAAAACGCTTTATCCCTTACATGTACAAATGATCCTTAATGATAAGTTTAATCTCGAACTGAAAAACAATTATTTTATATTTCTCTTTATTTATATGCATGCATCAGGCATGACTCTAGAGACCTCAGTTAGCTTTCACAATAGCTTTAGGTTTCCCTTTGAAAACTAATTGAAATTCCCATATTAATAGTGCTAACCTTGCCAAAGCAAAAGTCAGTCCGTTAGACTGGCTCTCTCAAAATTCCAATGTCATTGCTAATTAACTATTTGATCTTACGTATGTATGGGTCTTTTCTGAAAGCTCAGTTTTTAAATGGGTTTTGACGTTCTGTGAAAATAATATTTTCACTCAAATAAAACGCTAAAATGTGATATTTAAGTTAATTCTGGACAGAACACGGTAACTTATGTCAGTAAGTGGAAACATTCAGCCCATTGTTTATGATGAAGAAAATAAAGGGCGTTTTTTTTTGAGGTATAGAACTTCAGGTTCAAATAAAACACCGTTAAATGATATAAATCGCCATGAATTCGGCTTCATTCGAAAGATGATTCTTTGCCATTTTTATTTAAATGTGATTTCTGGTATATAGCCACTTCGGCTGACTTGAAAAACGTCTAAACGTTTCTTTTCTTTTGCGCCCACTATTCTTACTCTTTTATCATTAGTATTATTATTTTTTTACAATGTGATGTGACAAAAGAGAAACATATCAACTATACCGTGTCATTAATTTGGAAGTGCATTGGAATCAAAGTTCCCACTCATTTTTCTTTCCACCCAAACGATAATTTTTTCATATATTGAGCGTAAATGCCGCAATTTTGCACGTTTTATTCACATTTTTCCTCCTAAAAAAAATAAAGCTCTAGATGAAGCGTCTGCAGTATTCCTCAAAACCTGGCGTTTTTAAAATTATAAGAAACGTCAATCTGGGAAGGTTCCTTTAAGAGACGCATGTGTTGCTAAAATCATTGAGTAAGAATAATTAATAAATTACATTTTTATGTATATATGTGATTTGAGTAAAACCAGTGTTTAAAATACATACTGAGTTTGTTTGTTTGTTTGTTTTTTCTTTTGAAAACATCGAAAACTTCAAAGCTATGCTATAAAATTTGTGCTTCTCTAGGGTTTGAAAGTGGTGTTGAGAAATTGATTCATAGAAAGCTATATTATAGACATACTATTAAGAAAACCACCAAAGCACGTGAACTCAACTTTTTTTAGATTTTCATTCTTTTTTAGAGTATTATAATTAGGTTCTTAAGATTAAATATAATATTTTGAGACATCTTTCATTCTAAAAGGTACGAAATGTAATGCAAGCTTGAGAATATAAATAATTATTATATTTTCCAAAAATACATAAAACTTAAAACTATGACTGAAATGAAACTGGTTTTTAAAGTCAATTTTCAATACGAAATGTTTCTTGATGTCTTATAAACAAGTTAAATGTGACGTTAAAACATAATTTCCATACCAAATCGTATCTCGAGTTAATATAAATAAGCACAGCCGAGCATTACTTTCAATAATGCCACCGCGAAGGAGGCTTTTACCATAAAAGACAAAATTTAGGACGCTGATATTTTACTTTTATCACTTGATGCCAAAGAAGAGACATCAAATAATATTATTACGGCAAGAAAACCGAACGCAGTTTCACGCAAATTTATTGAATCGTTTCTCATGTAATCAATTGCCTCATTTATCAAGCCTTTGAGTGTTTTAAGAAATATGAATATATTGCAGTGAAGAAACTTTATTTATATAAAAAAAGGTAATTGGAATTGTGAATAACTTTATTGTATAAAATAACAGCAATACTAAAAGCAAAATAAAACTTAAAAAAAATAAATAAAATGCGATTAGTAAATTTTAAGATTTAAACTTTAATGAATGCATAGTAAAAAATTTCATAATTAAGCAAATCTGTTGCTTTTCCGATTGAAGCACGTGGTTGAGGCACGGTATAAGCATAGTACTCTCGTTTGTGAAATTCAAAAAAAAAATAGTTCTTCAAAAATGAGCAGTTTTCAAAAGACATTTACCCATTCGTCGTTTATTAATAATTCTTTAAATAATTCCAAAAAAAAAAAAAAAAAAAAATCCAAATCAGGCAAAAATACGTTTTACATTGATGATTATTCTGTTAATTCTATCACGTCAGACAGCGAAATATTAACAATATACTGCTGTCATTGTTTTCATACGAAATCGCAAAATGAGCTAATTTTTAAAACAAGATGGATTTTGGAGCTCTGGCTTGAAAGATTAAGATCCTCTTAAATTTTAAAATGTAGAAGAAATAGTTGTTTTCAAAAGTTTAAAAAAAAGGAATGTATAATTCTTAAAGGAAAATGTTTTTTTTTTAAATCTTAAACATTAATATTTCTGGCCGTATATTTCAGCATATTGTTGGGTTAAAATGTCCATAAATAATACCGTGTAAATGTGAATTTTCTAATTAAACTGAAATGGATTTTAAAGATTTGTTAAGCATTTTAGAATGAATCAATACATGTTAATTTTTTAAGGCGTACTTTCAAACAAAAAGATAATACACAGAACACCAATATCTATTTTCTATCATGAGATAAATTTGGTTCTCCATTGTGCAAACTAATTTTGAAGTTTGCTCGCGGCAGTTCGTAATCAAAAGGGGAAAAAAGTAAAAAAAAATAAATAATTCAACACACACATACACACAGAAAAACTCCTAGAATGTAGCACAACATTTCAAAAAAGTGAAAAAAAAAATTATTTTTCTAATATGACATGCTATAAATTTAAATTTAACGCTATTAAAGAAAGCAGCTAGAGGCACACTTCCAGAGCTTGTTTTTTCCAATATTTAAACTTAACGTTCGTTATTATAGTTTCCTTTTCCACTGCAGTTACATGGAATCTTGCACAGTTTTGTAACGTAAAATCACTCAACAGAATAATCTCATTTAGGAGCATAAGGCCACACTGCAAATAAACCTGCACAATTTGGATCACTTCGTTTCAGAAAAAGTGATCCTAATATGTGAATGTACACTATGAAGTGTTCTGAATAAGCTCCGTCAGAAGGAAAGTGTTCCGAATGTGTTCTGGATACTGAACCTCGTGTACCATCCACGAGTCCAGACAACAGATGGTTTGTCAACACATTTCAAAACATGTTTGGTCACATTTGAGCACACTTATAAAATCATCGATTTCTTTGCAGCAACGAGGATGGCTAGATAACGATTGGTTGGTTGTACTATATACTCTGCGTATACACTATTTAAAAAATGATGTTATTTTTAATGCAAATTTTGTTCCATTTTTTCAATGCCCTCACTCATAAACTTAATTTAAAGAACTTTGTGCTACGAAATTGTGACGTATTTCATCACGTGTGCCAAATTCTGCGAAGCTACGCAGAAAGTATTAGTAAACATTAATGTCGATTTCAGAATTTTCATCTGTAACTGTTTTGGTCTGGTTTGGAATAATTTTAATGCAAATTACTTTTTCCCATTAATATTAATTACTTTATGCTTAAACATTTGAACATTGACTTATCACTCGCAGATCGCTGAGCTTCATATTTTGTATACCTTATGCGAAGTATTTGTACGTACAACTCTGGGCAATCACATTTTGTTTTAAATAAACTTTTATTCATGATACTGTTTAAGTTGTAGAAGAATCTGAATAACTAAATTTAAATATTATACAATTGTATTTCAGATGTTTGACCATCGATTTTGCTTGGAACAAGGATCCCTAACCTTTATTATTATTTGTTACACTTTATAAGTTTATGAAATTTGAGTCTCACAATTTAACTTTAACATAAATTTATAATAAAGCAAAAAAAAAAAATTAGGGTGGAAATTAGAGAATTGAATTTCCACTCTGAGCTCGGAATATATGCAAAAAGTTATATCAGCTACCTTGGTCTGATTTGTGAAACTACTAAAGCTTATATAGGCTTGTATAAATATATATAAATATATATATATATATATATATATATATATATATATATATATATATATATATATATATATATATATATATATATATATATATATATATATATATATATATATATATATATATATATATATATATATATATATATATATATATATATAAACCACTGGTTTAGAAGATAATTGTGACAAATATCCTTTTTTTTGCCTTATTTAAATCAATTTTTCAATTTGCTGTTCGACATCTTAATAAAAATTTATGTTTTGAAAAATTACTATGTGCTATTGATAAACTAGCACATAGTCATTCCATCTTTGCAGTGAAGTTTCACAGAAATGATTGATTATTAAAGAATTTCATTACGTTTTAATGGTTTAAAAGAACAATACTTGCTTTAATGGTCATTGATCATAAACCAAGCAGTAGACTGTACTGAGTAGCTAAGCAGTAGGAACGAAAATAAATTAGACTTATAGACAGTAATGAACATTTTTTGTTTTTGAGGAATTATTATTTTTTTTAAATTAAAATATGTAACCATTTGTTTTTAACACAATTTTGTTTACTTTTTACATTATTGATTGGATTTGAAATCTTACTTATGGAAATTTATATATCAAATTTAGTTGTTATTTCTGTAGTAAATATGATTTTGTACTTCAACTTCCTGTTACTTTTTTTTCTCGTGTGTCATTCTGCTGTAAACTATTTAATTGGTTTTGAGATGCCATTAGATTTTAAATTTTCATAGTAATAATGCAGATTAATAATCATATGCACTCAAAGCCTAAACCCATCATCAAACCTGCAGTCCCAACAAAAATGAATTTAGTGAGTATTTTTTCTTTTTATAAGCTTATTTTATGCTTGGGTATCACACATTCCGGGAGGATATTAATGATCCGTAATTGTTCCGAAACATATCCTAAAAACTGTACTAAAACGTGTGAATTAAAATGTTTAGTGTTCAAAAACAATTATTTTACACTATCCATGAAATGTCTAAAAAGTGCACTAAAAAGGAAATGCATGTCCCGAATAGTGTTTCTAGAAGTGTTTTGAAAACTGACCGAAAAAAGTGTTCTACAAAAGGGGACAAGTGTACGTGTTCAAAAAGTATTGTGACAAGTGTTCTCAAAACGATTCGAATAACCATTACAAAACTAGTGTTCTTAAAAAGGAGACAAGCGTACGTGTGCAAAAAGTGTTCAAAACCTGTTTGATTATTTGCAGTGCAGTTGCAGTTGGTACGTATACGCTCACATCAAGTACCTATAGGTTTATTTAATTTCCCCAGCACGGTCAGGATTTATCAGTGTTAGAGTAAATACGCCTGTAAGTTCATTGTTTACCAAGGTCTCATCTCAAGCTCGAGACCAATTTGTGGCATCAAAATCTTTCTGATTTTTTCTTTCGGTTGGAGCTGTAACTAGTGGCTTGAAATGCAGCAGTGAATGGTTAACTGGTTTCCGTTAGATAATAGGTGACTTTACTAAATTAGTAAGCCCTAAAAATGTTACTTACAAAGACTCACTAATTCTCAAAATAGTAAAAATAGTGATAGTTGATCTTTTTCTACTTCGGATGATAATTTGAGCAATTGTTCAGGCATAAGTTTTTTTTTTATTATTTTTATTGAAAATGTTTGTGGTAGGAAACTTTGTGTAACAGATTAAATTGTCAGGTTTTTTATTCTTGAAATCAAAACTTATTTAGGCTCACTGCAAGACCCAAATATATTTGAAGTTCACTGCATTTATTTTACAAACATTTGAAAACCAATATACAAGTTCGTTCATCACAGGATATTTCAATTATTAAATCAGTTAAAACCGACCCACCCAAGTATGTATTTGCATCAGATTGGCACGGGAAGCACAATCTTCAGTTTTGATATTATATGTTATTTTCTTATCAACGTTCATAGTATCAAAATAAAAAAATATTATTATATGATTTTGCTAATTTTCTTCCCTCATTTTTTTGCACTCTCTCACTCAATCCGAATCTTGAAACTTATCTTTCATTCCCACTTGAAATAAAATTCTCAAGTTAATTGATTCATGTTGCTTTGTCATTAGTCTTGGGGTAAAATGTTTTTTTATTCATCAGATTAAAAAAATTATAAGCTTAAAAAAAACTTTCGGAATTGCATGCCTGACACTTAGAAGGAAGGCATATAATTCCCGAAAATTTCACAATAATAAAAAACAATCGCTGTTGCCATTTTCTGCTTTTTTCTTAAATTTTTCTTTTTTTTCTATTTATTTTGAAATTTGTATCCCGTCAGAGTCGAAATGACACATGGTTTGTAACATTGGATAAAAATAAATATTTTTTATAAGTCAAATATAAGGCGCATTACTGAGAAAGAACATGAATTATTAATTACTTCAAATATTTTTATTAAATAGCCAGTTTCATTGTATTTTGCCACTAGGAAATTAACTATAATATAATTTTAGATCCCCATTGCATTTTTATAGGCTAGTTTGAAGCACATTTCATTTTTAATATTTTTCTTCTCCTTTTTCTTTTTCTTCTTCTTTTTTTTTTTTTTTTTTTTTTGATATATTAATGCAATTTTATAGTGTTCCCATTTTTGAAAAAAAAAATGTAGTTTGTTTAAAATGTGCTTTATTTTACAAATCAAAAAACATTCTGCAGATATGGCTTTATTCTTTTTTCATATTCTTCTAATTTTCAGCGAACTCCAAAGAAGGAATTATTTTACTCCAAAAGGAATAAAACATATACCAACGAATTTCAATCCTTTCAAATAAATTAAAAAACGGCATTCCTGTAAAATTCCTATAAGCTACCTCATCTAATTGTTTTCTTTCTAAAAAGAAACGATCTTCTCTTTTTAAGAATTAAAAAAAATAATAATATTCATTTTGTGCTATTGAAAAACCTATTAGAAGCATTTTTGATGCGCAATTAATGTATAGTAAAACATTTCTTGAGCTCGAAATATTTATTTAAAAACAGTTTTTCTACTAAAGATATTTTCAAATAATGATCCATTTTTTGAAACGTTTAGAGATGCAAGAAAACAAATTGGGGTTTAATGCTAAAAATAAAATTAATTAAAAATATTTGCTTTTCTCTTCTTCTTTAGAACTTAATAAGGGAGTTTCGCTATAAGTGACATGATACTTAACAAAGATGATAGACAACGAAGCAGCACTTGTGGTTTTAAGCAAATGTGATTTAGTTCATGTATCATAATAAAAATCAAATTTTCGAAAATTTGTAAATTAAACGATAATTAAATGGATATAAACTAAACTAAGTAACAAGAGTACTAATTATTTAACTTTTATCAAACAATGGTGCAAAAGAAAACCAATGATGCCAGAAATAAATTATAACACCACATTTGTGCATATTTTTTTAATGCCCATGTTAATTTTAAGCCCATGTTAATGCCCATGTTAATTACTTCCCTTGTTCTTGATGAGCATTTTAAATCATTTTGGCACACTTTTCACAAGGTTTACACCATTTCTTAACACTTTTTAAAAAAGGAGGTAAAAAATTATTTATACTCACTATTATATATACTCACATACACATACTCACTAATTACCTAAAACTAACCCATATTTTACCACATCATGAAAAAATTAATATTTTTCATAAAAATTAGTATTACAGACTAAGGAGATCTCAGGAATGCATATAAAATTTTAAACATTACCAAATATATATTTGTTTCCACTTTACAAGCTGTCCTATATATAGGACGATGGTACAATCCACTACTATATACTTGGTTTTTCACTCAAGCTTTCTGGTACGGGTGAATTGGAAGAAAACACTCTACGCAAAGTTCTAAATAATTGTTTTCATGAACTGCCACTGTTTTTCTTATTACAATGCTTCAACTTACATCGGTGTTGTTTTCAATACTAAGTTTTTGCTAAAACGTTTTCAATCTGCAGCTTCAAATGGCTCTTCTGTATGGTTAGAGTCCCTTTTTGATGAACAGAAAGTCGCTTTTCAGCAATGTTTAGAGGTACACATAAACCCATGTAAGCAATAGTAACTTTTCTACAGGCTTCAATACATATCAAGGCTTCTTCTGAAGCAAAGAGCTTCGATACTTTCCAAGCAGCATCCAGTACTACTTCAAAGTCATTTCGAAAATATGGTCGGTCGTTACCATTTTATATCCCGTATGGATGAAAAATGTATATGATTTTCATATAAGTGCACACCATTTTTGTACTAGTACAAAATGAAATATTTTTCCGTTTTGTTTTAATTCTTCATTATAATATTTTTTTTTAAAAACTTTGTATCTTCGAAATTGCTGTTGAGTGAGTTGCTTTGTCATCATTTCAACGAACAGCAGCGATCTTGTGTTTCATGTGAAATTTACTATCGAATGTTTAAAATCCCAATATTTTCAAGATTTTGGATTGTTTTAAGGGACAATTTTTCATTCCAATTTACGGTTGCAAATAGTTTGTTTCTGAGGTGAACAAATATATTATAAGACAAAAAAAATGTATGTTTTATGCCTTGCTGGAGTTTTAATAATGGACAGCAAATTATCAACAACTGAATTTTTTACTAACTGTGTTACCTGAGTGTAATTTTTATCATTTTTCATCTTTTTAGTGTTATGACCGTCGAAACAATCTTCAGAATCGGGCATCTATTTTGTGCTCCTTGATATAGTATAAAATGGAAAAGGGTAACCATCAAAAGAGTTGACTATCGAGAGCTTACTACCAAACTTCACGAGCTTCCCATTTGTGTAAATTTTTCATCTCTATTTTTCAAAATAAAGGACAGTTATTTCAACAATGGTGGAATGCTCAGGAAACACACCAATTTTTTAAAAAGCTTCATTCAACAAATTATAAATTCGGCGAACTTTACAGTAGCTATGAAAATCAATAGTAGAGTTATCATCAAAATGTAAAAACAGCTTGATATGAAAGAACTTTTCATGACATAGTTTGACGAACAAAAGTTGTTCCGTTATCGGGAGCATTTTCCCCATTTCATTAGGTATTATATAATATCTGCTAAGTAATATTATGCCCAAAACGTGTTTCAATTTTGATGTTTGCAAACAATAATTGTTGTTATTCTTAGGCCATGGATACTTATTACTTTCCTTTACTGCTTTCATCATATTTTCGACGACACTCTCGAAAAGTTTCACGAGTGTTTTCCTGAAATTATGTCCAACAATATCTTCTGGCGATTTTTATTTGAAAATGGATCACAAAGTTATGGTAAACTTCGGTACACACTTAGGCAGTTTTTATTTCGATATATTCATTTCTTCATTAGTGTTGATTCCTTTTGAAATGTTTATTGCTGAAGAAGTCTAGAAGTTTTTCGTGAAAATCAGATTGAATATACAGAAGGCTTGAATTATTTTCATGAATTCCTTCATCATCAGTGACTATATATGGATCAAGTGGCAATATTTTCAAGTCAAGGTCACTCTAATTGGTTCATCCTTCTATGACATTACATACTTTACAGCTATTTCAGTTGTTAATAATTTCTTATTCAATATGCTACAAGTACTCTTTCTTTACTTTATTTGCTTCTGAGATCAGCGTTCACGCTTTGAACAGCACATATTTTTACTCAATCCAGAAGGTAGCACCACAACGTATTTAGTGCAGATAATAAATTAGTCGACAAAAAACTCCCTACGAGTCCCCAAAACCTGCTCTTTTAACTCTTGTTGTGCGAAAACTTCATAGTATTGAGTTTTGAAAGAGAGCAATCAAGTTTTCCACTCTATTTTCCAACAGTTCAGCTACTTTTGTATGGAGCGCGCATATCAGTGGATTTTACAATCGTCCTATTTACAGGACAGCCAATAAAAGCTTCATAAAACCTATTTAAATGTAATTTTATCTTTGCAAATTTTACTCGGTACTAATGTATATGATAAGTAATGATAAAATTGAAAGAAGATTTTGGCATATTTTCTACTCAATTATTTTAATTAAATATTAAATTATGCATTGTAAAACTGCAAAAAATCGTCAAATTCAAAAACAAAAATAAAATAAAAATAATTATAGTTGAACTTTCAATTTTTGTCTACAGCACTTATCAAACGTAGGGTTTAAAAAAATACCAAACCAGAAACTAAAAATGCGATAACACTTTCCAAAATGCAATAAATATGAGCTGTCCTATATATAGGACGATAGTATAATATGGGCTAACTTTAAATATAACAGAACACACTAATAAAAAGAAATAGTGAACTGGAAGCTGATTGAGGTTATGTTCCTGGTAGGTGGATAAACAAAGAACATAAACAAAGCAAACAGTGCTGCCCCCTGCAAACATTAAATTCTGCTAAAATAACGTAATAATCAGTGCACAGTATGTACTGTACTTTAACAGTGAAATAAATAGTATTTTAGTACAAATAGTGTACAAAAAAAAAAACTCTTTAGTTTAATAATTTGGCCATCACTGTAAATGAGGCAGTAAGAAGCAAAGGGATGTAACTGAACAATTTCAAATTTCGAGTAAAACGCGTTTAAAGATAACATCCGAGGTATATATATATATATATCTTTAAGACCGGGAAGGGGGGAATTTTTTACTACAGTTAGGTCCTGACTTTTTCGACCAAGCTATTTTGGAAATGGAATCGTCCACTCTGAGACCCCTTCGGCAGCATCTCCTCAGTTCTTGTGTGCACTAATTACAGGAGGCGTGGTAAGCTGTCACCTTAATCGCTGTCGCGCTTCAGGCGTGCAGCCTTTTTCGCTATTTCCCTACGCTAGTGTTTATCGCGTATGTTGGTTCAGCTGTCTGTGATCTATAGACACATGGGATGTTTTAAAATTGGGAATAAAACATCTGAACTGCAAAAAAAAATATTCAAAAATCAAAAGCAACTTCGGAATGAAGAATTTCAAAGGGAAAAAATAGAACTAGTCGCGTGAATGAAAAAGAATGAATATAAAAGTTTCTTCATTTCCCCATTCCTCCCGAAATGCGGGCATCTTCATAAGTTATTAGCTATCGATCCTTGTAGTTGTATCGCCATTGGGAATTGTACATCACTGTCACTTGTCCCATCAGTTGAAAATACTTCTGTCGGAAGAAAGGATCTTTGAGGTGGTCTCACAGCGTGACTTTCCATCAGTTCCTAACCATATTGCTAATAAGTTCGTTTTTTTTTTTTTTTTTTTTTTTTTTTTAATATCATGTTCAGCCTACAGCGCAAAATGCCTAACCTTTCTAGCAGCTTTAGTTTTTGGAAACATTTCTCCCGATTTCGATTGATTAAAAAAGTTTGAGCACAGCCAATAACTTTTATTCTTCTGCAGAATAATAAATTATAAAACATATAGTTCTTTTTAATACATGTTTTCCTTTTTTATAAAGTTATTGAAAAAGGCTATAATAAAATTATAAAACATTCTTTTTTCAGAAATATAAATATTTTTTAGATTTTTAAGAGACATATTTTAGAATTACAGAAAATCAGAAAAAATATATAAAACAGGGGCATGGCGAGAGAAGGTTTGCCGGGTTGTAAATCTTAATATATGTTATACACATATATTAGCCGCCTTCAACGCGTAGATGATATTAATCATAAATAAGAACATTACAGTTCAAGCACAAGCTTAAGATTTATTATGCAGTAATTTAAATTTTCCAATTTCAATCAATTCCATTTGCACAAACTGATGAGAATAATTACTGAAAGAATGTTTTTGAAAATATTTTCAAACATTTGGAAGAAATTGCACCCCTATCTCCTCTTTTCCATTTCTGAGTATACTACGGACAAGTAATAAAAGCTATCCCAGTCAGGAGAAAAAAAAAAGGAAAGTTAAAAGAAAATAATAGAAAGATAATTTTTCAAGAGTAATAATGAAAAAAAAAAAAATCTTTTCCTCAAAAAACGAGGGTTAAGAGCATGGTTAGTGGGGAAGCCACGAAATCTTATTTATTTCCCCACTTTTTTTCTTTTTAAAAATAAAACTAGTCTATGTAATTGGATTTTGACATTACTTATTAAATGACAGATAAAAATGGAGTTTGGCGTCAAAATTTGGGATGAATAGCCTCCGTAGACTGACTCTTCCAGGGCCGGATTTAGTGGAGGGCAGGCGGAACTACTGCCCAGGGGCCTCCACAATAAAATTTTTACAAAATATCCTTGCTTTCACGGTTCGAAAATATCGGATATATACATATATATCAAAATATTCGATATACAGTAGAAGACCATTATAACGCACACCTTAGGGACCAGAGCTTTTGCGTTATATAAGTCATTTCACGAATTTTGAAACTAAAGTTCAGAATATGTCTCTATATTAGCACTTCAGAATGAGTTTTATCTGCAATGAGTATTAAAGCACCAACATTACAATTAGTTATTTACAAATAAATATGTTTCACAATCAAACGAAAGTGCATTATCCTGTACTTCTGCTGGCTTCTTGGTTTGCATAACAGCTGCATTTGCAAGAGCCATCTGGTATTTTCTGTTTACTGTAAGGGGGGTACTAATTTCCATTTAAAAGCTTTGGATTAAGATGGAAAGATGAAAAACTGTTTCAAAATAACAATTTTTATGTTTGCGTAACAAAACAGAGGTATTTTTTTAACTTCAAAACCTATTGTTTACTTCTGGAAAGTTGTACGGTTTATAGAGAATTGCGTTATATAGGTCGGCGTTATAATGGTCTTCTACTGTATATCAAAGTATCGGATATTTTCGAAAATATGATGATCTTTTCGAACCCTGATTAGGGGCCTCCACTCCTTCGTTTGCCCCGGGGCCTCCACACTTCCAAATCCGGCCATGAACTCTTCCAATTATAATCTTCATTCCAATGAAATAACATAAGAAAAATTCAGTTTTTTTTTTTGGAGTTTTTTGGTTTTATTCCCACAAAATAAATTAATACGTAAAATCAATCCGAGTAGAAATAATTTTTCAGTCGATTGTTAATTTTTAACTCTGAAAAGTGAGAGGGCAAGGCTCCTTTACTTTTGAAAGTAAGGTAAAATTGCCCCCCCCCCCTTCCAACCCACAAACACACAAGTTGCCATGGTTATCGTATATAACTAGCTAATCGAATATGATAAAGATGAGAACATACAACTTTTTAATATAGAAATGCAAGATAGATAAATCTGTACTGAACGAAAGTTTTCTTGTTTTGATGCAACTCTGAAATCGCTTAATTATTATTGATAACAATTTCATATTGGGGGAAGGAGGTGACATTTGTTTTCTCTTAAAAAATCAATTAATTCTAAATTAGTGCTAAAAGTGTAAATGCAACAGATGTAGAAGCACAGATTTAGATTTTCTTTATATTTATCAGTTATTAAAATGCTGTATGACATGATTTTAAAAAATTATTCCCTACAATTTATTCTGATGATGTTTTCCTGAATAATGCCATTTATACAGAAGTAAATATGTACTTTAATTTGTTTGAAGAATTTAACAACTAATTTATATTTTCAAGGAAACAAAGTTGTGGGATGTGCTACTGAAAGCAAGAGATAATGTCTTTATAAATTGATTAAATGAATTTAGGAAAGAATTAAATCCGATTTTTTGGTGTTTGTTACACTACAATCGTTAAAGGAATATTACAATGTGACTTAGCGTCATTAGAAATTTCTGTTTATCCCACTTCAGAGACAACTGTTTTTGAAGATTTAAGCTGATTGTCATTTTTCACCTTTTTTTTTTTTTTTTGTAAATCATGGTTCTGAATTTACACGTTGACAAACTGACTGAATTTCCCAAATTAATGAATAACATGTTGTTCAGAAAAAAACTAGAAAATGCTATTTTGTGATTAAATTTTTATAAGTGCAAATATATATTATATTGCTAGCAAGTATCACTTTACTCAAAATTTTGAACTCTAAAGGTAAAGTGGATAATACGGTAGTTTGTAAATTGTATAATATCGTAACAAAATTCTTTTCTTTTGACCATTCTGAGAGAACTAGTATCTAAGGCATTTTCTTTAGTCACCCGTGCGACCTGAATACTGCAGTTGGTTGACCCGTGCATACATTTTTACATGTTATGTGTGTTTTAAGTCCTTATGGAATTATGACCTCCTATCTCACTTTTGTAGGGCGCTACTGTTTGGGTAACAGTTGTATGGTGGGGTGCAGTATATTTTCACGAGCAAGTTAAAGCTCTGGGCAGATTAGTTTTGTTTAGATGCCTTCCAAGCTCTGATTTGCTGAGTACTACTTTTAAGTTTATAAAACTGGAAAGAAATAATTACATTTGGGTTGAAAATAAAAATAATGAAAAAAGAAAAAGTTAATAGATGGCGAAATATTGCAAGTAGTAATTGCACACCCGTCTTTCGAGGTTCCTTGTAAACCTGAAGCATGTATATGCAGTTATTTGCAAAGTTTGTGCTTTAATGTTGTACGAATTATCATAAAAAATATACAAAACATTAATTTATAAATCCTAGAATAGAATTTACTTTTAAAAAAGTGGTACAAAAAAGTGAGGAATAGAAGTGGAGGAAATTTAAACGAAATCATACAACGCATTCATCTTTTCTCATTTTTTGAGGAAGCCAAGCGACATCAAGTCATTAGCAGCTCCCCATTCATGCAGTTGCCGCTATCACTTGCTAAATAGCTATCGGCTAGAAGGAAGGGTCTTCTTCGGGGAGGTCTCACAGTAGGGTGTCTTCTTCTACCCACCACCCCTGAATTCGCAGAACTCGGCCGGATACGGGCGGACTCGGATCTAAGCTACAAAGCCGTATACGGCCGGCCTCGGTTTTAAGGAGATATATATATCCACTTTCTTAAACCAGTTCTCTATTTCTTAACGGGCAGTTTTCATGATATTATATATATATATATATATATATATATATATATATATATATATATATATGGAGTTAAAAATGAAATCGTATATTTTTCAGCAAATAAATAAAGCGCTTTCAATTTCGTCCCTTTTCTTTTCATTTTTTCCGAGCATAAAATGTAATAATATTACAACTTTGATATCAAGATCCAATTTCTTAAACCAGTTCTCTATTTCTTAAAGGGCAGTTTTCATGAGATTGGTAACAGTAGCATGGAACTTGCCCCTTATAAATATAGTCATGTATTGTGCAAAGCCAATACAGTACTGATCTTTGCGACAGATTCGTTCAAGAAGTTATCCACAATTTACCTATGAAAAAGTGGAGAAAGAGACCTTTCTTGTGGGCAGCCACGTCAGTTTTTCACTATTATCAAGGCTTTTACCATTGTTTTTTTTTTCTTTTTAAATTAGGTTTTTAAGTCAGAAAACTTAAAAGCTTTGAACTTGCTGTAAAATAAAGCCGTGAAAAGTAAAAATACAAAAGTATTTATTTCATGTTTTTTTTTCTTTGAGGGAGTTCTAAACAATGATTTTAATCATCCCTTTGGTTCTGGATGTATGCATGCTTTAAAGTTCTGAAAAACAAACATATTTCTAAATGAACAAAAATTGTTCGAACTAAAAATGTCCCAAATTAGTACTTTTGAACAAAAACGTATGGTTTGAATTGAAATATGTCTTTCAAAAGAAGAGGAGAGGGCCCCTTATGAGAAGGGATATTGGGTATATAGACATAGAGACTGACCTATATACCCTTCTCAATCCTCCGAGACCTTGAGAAACACCTTCTTCACTATTTTAAGGAACATAAATTCAATATTATTACACCTTATTATATGCTTTTTTTTGCTTTTGAATTTATGAAGAATAGGCAAAAAAAAAAAAAAATGAATACAAGTAAAATCAAGTAAAATATTAAACCCGTTAGTACGAAATACGTGTCATAGTTGTTTTGGAATAGAAAATAATTTAGCTATGTTTTGTTTCAACGCTTAAAAAATATTTACGTTTTTTTCAAACATGTTTTAAGAAACAATACAAAAAAAAAAAAAGAATCGTGGATACATAAATTTGGAATTAAATTTTTAAGAATATCAGGAAACGAAATTTTTAGGAAAACATGAAAGCTCAAAGGTAATGAGGTTATAGACTCTTTTAAACATGACATACAAGGAAGAACTTTCATTTGTAAGTAGCAAGTACCGTCACTCAAAGAAATATTGAAACGTAATATATTTCCATTAGTCAGCTGCTTTTAATAAAAGCTATACTTCTGCCTTCTAACTTACTATTAATGATTACTGTCTTACATGCTTTGATTTTTCTTGATCTTTGTTCTGTACCAAATTGTGCGAAAAGATGTTTTACAACGTTAGTTAAAGTGTTTAACTTTAAATAATTGGAACTACAAGCATGCTTATCAAAACTGTCTTTGAAAATACAGATTTTAAAATTTCCGAGATAATTTTATGTTAGTATTTATTATGTTTCTTTTTGTTTTTCCCGCGAGACAAGAAACTCACATGTAAAGCTTAGCATGCTTGACCTACCCAGAGTTCCAAGTGTATTTTGGCTGATTAAGTTCCTGATGACACATTTCTTGGCAAAGCTACATCTTTTGGATTCGTGGTGTGATGAAAAAAACGTTTGCCAAAATGCTCAATTTATTCGGGGGATTTCACTTTATTTATTTAAACAATTATTCTTCATTTTATTTCCACTCATAACTTCGCTCTTCCATTTTGGCAATATTTCAAGAATATACTCTGTTGATAAATTGCCACTTTAGTAGGAATATTATGCAAGAAAGAAACTCTTTTATTGTTCAAACTTAAGATTTTCGTTTTCAATGAGCTTTTGGATAAAGGCATTTTATTTCGCTTTAATGAAATAATGTCTCGCAGTTTTGGTTGCATAAAGGATTCACACTCTTGCTTTCCGCAATTGGCTGGAAAAGTTTTGTTACATACTATTTTTGTGTGTTTGAATATGCTTATAGTTGGAGTTTGTATCTTCTACTTTAGAAACAAAAAACTTTAACCATTTTCAAATTGGAACGAAGTCTTGTATCAACAAATGCTGTAACAGAAATAAATGTAACCATTTCAGCATTCAAGCACAAAAATATAAATGCATTTATTTCAGGGAATCACATGATTGTGAAACAAGAGTTACACGGTTCTTTAGTTATGGCTTACATGCACTAATTAAATCAAATAAAGTAATAAAACACAGGTTTTACAAACGGTGTATTTCTTGAATTTGTATGCATTGTTCGAAATAAAGATTAAAACATTGGATCAGAAATAGTTCAGTAACAATTAAACATAGATAAAGTCAACTATGAAGGCACGATACTAAGACGTTTTCAACTGTTTCACTAGTTATTAGTTTCGAGTTTAACTTTGATGTACTAATATGAGAACGTTGCTGTAGCTTAAACTGTAAATAAAAGTCACAGTAGACAAAAGACACGATGAACAGAAAATTGCTCTGACTGTTTTATATTTCAAACATTATTAAAAATCAAAATATTAGTTTAAAAATATTAGTTTATTCAAAACGAAAATAAAGTAAGTTTTACTTGCTGAGAAGGGACAAGTTTTTTTTTTCTTTAAAGCTAAGCCTATCCCAATTGACATTAAATTTTTTACTCAATAAGATAAAACGGACAAATTAACGATGAAGTATTTTAAGCAGAACTTCTAAATCTTCTCCTTATCATCTTTCGAAAACTACTAATAAATATCAAAGTATAGCCCAAAAGATAACTTAGACTTATAGTGTGAAAAAATACAATTACCAATAACACGCATTGCAAATATCTATCGAAAAAGAAAAGGCAGAAAAATCTAGCATCGCTGAAACATGAAAATTTAAATGCAAATGTTAAAAAAATATTGAAAATCAAATGTTGAGATAATTAGTGTTGGTTTTGATTAGTACCCGTTACTAAGCACTCCTCAAGGCGAAACTGCTTCGTCCTGGTTACCAAAACGAGAACATATCGATGGCAGGTGCAGAACCCCAGTCGTTTGTATATATGAATCATTCAACGTCAACTGATCCATTTTTTAAAACTGTTCCCGCTCGACCATCACCAAATTGCATGACATTTTATAAAGGTGTAAAAGGGGTTTTTTAAAAACTAACCAATGCAAATTTTTAGCATCTTATATCCGAATCGTGAGGATATAGGATCGCCCAAAAAAGTGACCCGAAATGGCGAATGACCTTTTTGTGACAAATTACCATCTTTAGGCAAAGGTGACAGACAATTTTATAAAACTGGATGCCTGTAAGTTTAGGAACTTAAAGTACAGCTGTTAATACATTTAAGTATTTTTATGAATTTCAGCTCGTTAGATTTGGTGCAAACTCTTAAAAAAGCGAGGTGGGGAGATTTTTCCCCTGGATTTTAGGTTGTCGTAAAATCTGGAAAAAAAAAATCAAAGGCTTGTACTTTATAATTATACTATACAAATACTTGTTTTTGATGGGTTACATTTGCAGAACGTAAATAATATATTTTCATCCAAAGTGGCTATCAAAACCGTTGAAGTGTTTTTGTTAATACATTAGAAATAACATATTTTTTTCATGTCAAAATAAGTTGTTTATTTATTGGTGTTATTTCAAAGGAGATTGAAATTCTGTCTGTCATAACGAACTGCCTTACGCTCAGGTAGCGGAAAATTTTATCAAACTGGAAGTCTAAAATTTTGTAAGTCTAAAGCAATTTTTCTTGTCAATACGTTGTAATATTTTTGTGAGTTTGAGTTCATTAACTTAGGTGTAGCACACACGCAAAATCTTGACAAAACGTAGTAGAGAATCTTTTTTCCTGGATTTTAGAAAAACATAATTTCTGAACGAAAACTCACTCGACTCGTACTCAGTAATTATATTGTAAATATATGTGTCTTTATTGGGTTAAAGTTGCAGAACGTAAATATTGATTTCTTTTTGAAGGTATTGGAATTGAAGATTTTATAAATCACATTTCAATAAGGGAAAATCAATAACTTGCAAACAAATCTAATACCAGAAAATCGATACCGAAAAACTATAATACAGGCCCGTGTAATTATAGGCGAATAAGCGTCTTCGTGAGTTTCATAAATTGCGCACACAATTCTATGGTTTAGAAAACTGAACTAAAGAAATATCAAATTATACATCTCGAAAAATTCTCCGAACTTCTTTTAAATATCTAAAGACTAACAAAAAAAAAAAAAATCTCTACTCATTTTTCCGATATGAAAGCATATTTATTTTACCTGGAATTTTGTCCTAGGTCAAAAAAAAAAAAAAAAGAATCGAGACAAATTAAACAATATGCGAGTCTGTAAATGATGAAATTCGGTAACTAAGAGACTAAATCTAAGAAACTAAATCTTTCACAAAGAAAAGGGAACATTTCGCTGAATGTCCTACAGCAAAAACATTTTAACACCTTTTCTGGAATAACATAAACGAGAGATTTTTGGAATTCAATATAATATTCAATGCCCGATTTCAATGAAAGCTTTGTTTGTAGCAAAAGCTTTTCAATCGCATCGAAGACTTACTAGAGGCTAAAGTAAATATTTACGAGATTTTGGTTTAAAATATCGTTTTCTACCGCACGATATTAAAGAAATAAGTTTGCTGCCTGTAAAAAAAAGATCCAATATTTTTGGGAAAATTGTTAAAATTATACTTTTAATATTCACACAAACTACAGAAGTGTCATTTTACCTCTTCTTACTATTGTTTCATTTTATTTATTTATTATTTATTTATTTATTTACTATTGATTTAATTTATAATTATTTGTTTCTTTTTCAAGTAATTTTATTTATATTTATCTATTTATTTATTTGCTATTAGTTTTGTTTGCATTTATTATTATTTTTAAATAAATATTGATATTTTGTTTTTTTGCAACTATCATGGGAATTTGTTTCTCAATATATGGATCAATTTATCGTATTTTCATTGTTTTGTGTTCATCATTTTTCACATAACATTTTTTTTCAAACAGTATTAATGTGCCTGTTTTTGATATAGCTAGAAGAATACAAAAATCATCGTTTTAAATTTCATTGTTTTATTTCATCCTGGAGTTAACTTCCACAATCTAAAAAACATCGATCCCATGACTATCCACTGACGCCCCGTCAGGAAAAAAAAAATAATAAGGAATTGTACTGATGTGCTATCAAGAAAGATTTTTGATTGTTTTTTATAGTAAGCAGAAAGTATTGTATAAAAGTAATTTTAATCTGGTAATGACACAAAAGTCCTACGAATCGAAGATCTTCTTTTTGCCTGTAGTAACAGATTAAAACCATAATTTCCTTGTTTGAAAAATATGTTTATTTTTTCAACATCAAAAGGGTCATTTTGCCGCTCCCCGAAAAGTACCGCCCGGGGCGGAACGCCCCCTCCACCCCACCCAAGCTACGCCACTGACACACTAGTCCAAACAACAAATGTTTTGTCAACACATTTGAAAGCATATTTGGTCACATTTGGGTACACTTGTATTCTCATTGCTTTCTTTGCTGCAACAATGATGGATAGATAAAAATTGGTTGATTGTACTGTATACTGCATTATTTAAAAAACGCTGTGATTTTACGGCAAATTTTGTTACATTCTTTCAATCTCCACACTCATATACTTATCTGCAAGAACTTTCTGCTACGAAATCGTAACGTATTTTATCACGTGCGCCAATTTCTGCGAAGCTACGCAGAAGGTATTAGTATATTTTGTGACATCGTACTCCGATTTCAAGATAGTTCAAATTTGTTCGTATTTCTACGCAATAGTAAATAAACTCTTTCTGCATATGCATTAATTAGTTCAATTTAGATTTAGGAACATGAATTCAAAAGACAGACCGCAAATTGATATTTAAACTTCTAGTTTATGAATATTTAAAGTCTGAAACTCACTGTTTTATGCTACTGCATATCTTTCTTATACAGCTGTGTGTGTGCCATTTCTAAAGCAAATGGTTAGCCCCTTTCAGTAATTAGAAATATGATCAAGGATAGCATGGAGAGCAATCTAAAAAGATTCTAAACTATGCACTCAATGCACCCCGTCTAAATAAAATTATTTGATATCTCGTCCTCATCATTTGGAGATAAAAGTAAAATATCATTTCTCTAAATGCAGTGGTATATGATGAAATATTCTTCTGCTGTAGTATTATTGAAAGTATTTCAATTCTATGCTTATATAAAATAACTAAGGATGCAATTTAATGTGGAAAATCTGCTTTAACATCATATCTATTCGTTCATTTGAAACTGAAAAATATTTCTCAAACAGTTATTTCTGACTGTCTTTGAAAACCATTGAAATTAGTTTTATTAATTTATTGATTTTTCTAAGATTGGGGAGAAAAATGTATTTCGAAATTGTTCGGGAAACATTTTTGAATGACGAAAATAAATTAAGAAAAAAAATGACCGTCTTTAATTGAACAAAAAATATATCTAAAAATGGTTTTATCATTAAAAGTTTCTTAAGAAAATTGTAAATTTCTGTTAAAATGATGAATTAAAATGCACCCGAACTCGATTCTAACGTATTTCACACCGAAGAAAAAAAAAAACAATTCTAATAAATATAAAAACACTATGAAAGATATTTATACACTAAATTGGTGTAGAATGTGTATCTTTGAGAAACAACACTGGATAATAGGAATCTAGTTGAATCCTCATTACATAAAAAGAGAAAAGGAAGATACCCCGAAGCAATATCGTCCAACACTGAGTCAGAATTCATTCTTTTTCTTTTTTATTGCCAAGGTGTTGTTCCTAATGAAAGATTTCCCCAATCTTGGGGAAAACGGGAAAGTCTTCCTCCAGGCTTCAAAAAATGGTTAAAATATTTTTTACTAGTATAGTTTTGTCTGAAAAGAAAAATCATTGAATATTTGTTTGAAGCAGTCACATTACAGTAAAAGTGTGAATTTATAAATATGAAGTAGTCACTTTCATAACAAAAATAGAGGTTACTCCCTGCAAAATAAGCTTAACGGTGTAAAATTTGAGCATGTTGCCAAGTTAGTGCTACTGAGCAAAACTAAAACATATAAATTAGTGGTGCTGCAATCTGAATCCGTCACCTGCAAGGAGCATGAAAGTCTATGTCTGAGAGCTTTGCTGTAATACTGGTACAAGAAATTTGATATAGCTAGTTCGTTACAATAACCTCCATGAATCAGTTGTGATTCATGGAGGTCAATGAAATTTTCTATTGACCCTGCGAAATAATATGTCTATCGTGTTAATGTTCTTCCTGTGATCTTATAATTTTTGCTGGCCTCCGCAAATATTTATGTAAAAATTAAAATAACTAACTTTGTATATGTGTCTTTGCGTGTTTTATTAGCGATTCATACATTCTAAAGTAATAAACAAATATATAAATAATAATTATTATTTATATTCAGTGGCGGCGGTTCGAGGGAGCGGGGCAGGGGGCAACCTTCCCCGCACTTTATTTTTCGCATCTATTGTACTTAAGCGTTATAGTAGAAGCTTGAATATTTGATTCCCGCTAAAGATAAAGCTACATAACAAAAAAAAATCAAGCCAAAATTTTTCTCTCTAATATCTTATCCTGCCCAACATTTCCTTATTTTGTAACGTTTCCTGAATTGAATCTGAAACGAGTTTCTTGTATACGCGTTTAATAGTGCTATAGATGTTTTACTATATTAAAAAATATTTGAAAATAATTTATTCAAATTATGCAAAAAAAAAAAATGTTTCAAAATATCACAAAGTTGTACTTTCGTTTGACAAAGTAGAATTATGTTGAAAAGCCGAAATTTGCTTAAGCGAGTACTACCATCATTCATTATTATGTGCAAATAACCATCTTTCTAAATATTTTGCTATAACCTGACTAAACGCAAAATTAATAGGTTCCCCTTTAGCTTTTTACGAGTATGTGTAAAAATAACCTTAAGACTGAAATACAATAAAATATTCTTTTGAAAACATCGTAAAACATCAGAAAATATATCTTCATTTTTCATTTTCCTAATTTTCTTTCAAAGAAACCTTGCTGATTAGCATTTCTTCTCTTGAGAACCAATAGATTTTTTAGTTCTAAAAGTATGATGGGTATAAATTGAATGCCAGCGTGAAATAATCTTATTTGAACATTAAAAATTGATGATGTCGCTAAATATTTAATTTCCTCGTTTTAAGTTCTTAGAATAATGCAAAAGCTCTTGAGTTTTTAAAAAGCTATTAAATGTATGACTAAACATTGCGTTGAACGTTTATGTACTAAGTTTATGATCAATAGCATTTCTTTTTTACAATTTTCCCAGCTGCCTTAGTCTGATCATAGAATTGTAAAGTTAAGGTTAATTAAAGCTTAGCAATAAGTTAAATGAGTGATGTTGAAAATGTAGAGATTGTGAATATTTTGAGGTTTATAGCGTCGCATTTTTGTTGACGAAAAATTGGATAGTGTTTGTTTCGGAAATATACTTGTAAAAGTTTCAGTCGCAGTTACGTTTCCGTACTAAACAAAACGCGTTTTAATTTTTAGTGCTCATACACTGATCACACAGTGTGTGACCTAGCATATAATTGCTAAAATTACTAATTGTAAAAGTCATTTCAAATAAATTCTATTCTTTGCGGTAATATTGTAACTTTGTGAGAAAAAATATTTTACACCATTGTTTCTTTTTTATGTAATATGTTTTACATTATTACATAATAATAATACTACTACTACTAATAATAAAAATAGTAATGATGATGATACGAATAATAATAATAATAATAATAATAATAATAATAATAATAATAGCAGTAGTAGTACTGTTAATAGTAGTATAATCTTCTTCCAGAATCGCTTTGGAGACTGACGCTTTAAAGTTCAAATTCTTCAAAGATAATTGGAAAAAAAAAAAAAAAAAATTCGGCTCGCATTTTTGTTGACAAAAAATTGGATAGTGTTTGCTTCGGAAATATACTTGGTAAAGCTAATTTCTTGCACATTGAAAAAGCTGCCAGACCTAATAAAACAATCGTGAGTCTAAAAACCATCAAATGCAATTAAAAGAGTACCTAGTTCTTTTCAAAAAAGAAACATTATTGTCTGCAATGATTAACTTGAATGAAACGTTTCAGTTCGATTAAAGGTAGTTTCGTGTATGACCAGGGACTTAAGAGCTCATAATTTTTATTTTTAAACAAGGATTTTTAAAATTGCTTTCTTATTTGCTGCTCTCTTTCTTCGTTTCAGCCCTCCCCCCCCCCCAAAAAAAACCCTGACGCAGAATAGTAAATGATCCCTCTTTTTTTCAAAGACAGGTCGCATTAAGTATAAAAAAAAGGAAAAATAAAGTAATAATTTCTGTCAAAATTCTCCAAGCTAGTTAAAAGAAAGCTAAATTAATGTAGATGGTAGTTAATAGAAATGTTATAGATACTAGACAATAGGATCGTCAGGAAAGAGAAAAAATGAATTTTAGAAATAGTTTTGGTGACAGAAAGGGATTTGAGAGGGATTTTAACAGGCGCGTGGGATAAGGAAGTAGTACAACATTATTTAGCAGTCTAATCAAGTTACACAAAATGTTACTAGTAGACACATTGAAAAAATGCGAATTAAGTACAACGGTTAAAGAAAAATAATGAATAAAGCAGGATGTAGAAATGGTTAGAAATAAATATATTATACTGCATTGAGAAAAAATAAATTTTTGATTGATTCAGACTAAACAATTTAAAGATGATTGTAATTCAAAAAAAGAAAAAAAATCGCTTTTCTTACAGGTGCATTAATAAACGCTGTAAACTGTTCGCCATTCAGAAGAACGGACGTTCTTTTTTTGGGAGACCGAACTGGTCCGTTCATTTTAAGGATTCGTTTTTTTTTTTTAGACCTGCTCGTTCATGAACGACAGATCCCTAGTTTCAAGTATTGAACGTTGACGATACCTGCACTTGAAATGTTATTCTCCAATTCATTTCTTCACCTAGAAGAACAGCATTCTTCACTTGAAATGTGAACTTGTTCCATTCCCATATTGGGAATGGAGAAAGTCCGCAACTGTTTATTTATTTGAGGTATTTAAAATATAATTAAAATTAAAAAATCATCATTTATTTACTTCTAGGTGAAAGTGAAAAATTTTAACATTTTTGTAGTCTGGTATTGATAATGAATGGATCTAAATTACTTTAATGTAGCTATTCATTAAACGCAGCTGGTGCCGAAATTCATCCCATAAAAGTCATTTTCATTGTTTAGTAAAACGTAAAGAAAAAAAATGTTGTGTTATGTTTAGAAATATGTGTATTTTTATGCTTAGGTTTTCTCAAATATGTTGAAAATATATTACACATATGTTCGTATTTTTATTCCTGGTGCATAAAAATCGAACATTTTAATGACATTTACGATTTGAAACCTAGACTTTTTTGTAAAGTGCGGGATTAAGTTTTCAAATTTGGGTGTCATTTTAGTGCTTACAAATGTATTTTGCGGAAATATGCTATCAAATCAAACTTTTATTTTTTTTAATGCTGCACACATCCAGGATTTTTTACTAAAATTTTATCACAATATATATAATCTGTATTGCTAAAAAATATATCACAGAACAAAAGAAAAAAAAGTTTCTTTGTATCAGTCTTGCATTTTTTTAAAAATGTTTTGTAGAAAAAAATATGCAAAAAAACAGAATTCTTAAGTTAATTTCTTTGAAAGGAATTTAATTAACACGTTCTTTAGAGGAGCGGATGGGGAGGAAGACGCGTTTTTATTATGTATCGGATTAATTATATCGATTTGTCTTATTACTGATTTGACTCCTTAATTGAAAAGCAATCTTTACTTTATTGTATTACAAGTAAATAGCTTAAAAGGTTTTAAAATTCTGCTGAAAACATACTCCCTTCTAAACAGCTATAGTTTCAGGAAAAGCTCTTTTTTACCGCAAATATATATATATATATATATATATATATATATATATATATATATATATATATATATATATATATATATATATATATATATATATATATATATATATATATATATATATATATATATATATATATATATATATATATTTGATCGGATTAACTCGAAACACTTTCTTGCTACTAAAAATACAAATGGGCATTAATTTTTGTAAGAAATATGATCGCAAGAAATTTACACCAATCTATAACACCAATAAACTATTTAAGAAATGAAAAAATATCATTTAGTTTCTGATATGTCATCTTCACGCATTTAGCAAGTTTTTTTTTTTTTTTTTTCACTTGAAGAAATGTTTTTAAAGACTATTATGATGTATAAAACGAATTGTATGTATTTTTTTTATTTAGTAATTATTGAATAAGCAATCTGTTCTTCTGAAATTTTTATAATGTATTTTTCGAGATTGAATCGTATTTTTAAAGCTTTTGGGGACAAGGAGAACACGATTGATTTTGGTTATTTTATCTACGAAAGCTGTTGGACTCATTGATTGAATAACTACAGACAGGAGGGAGGATGAAGCCTAGGAGGAATTTTAATTTATATTCAAAATAGTTCTTATTATTTGCAGTTTCCTTACTTATTTTTCTAGTCTTCATGTTTTATGTAGTAGTTATAGGTGTAGTAGCTGCTTTGTGCTTTAACAAGTTGTACATATATTATTTCGTTGAAATTTCAATTTGTGAGGGTGTAGAACTACTTAGATTAAAGTACACACAATTCTAGCGTCTTAACAAAGTTTTTATTTTTAACTAAATTATTGAAGTTTGATTATAAATCGAGTATCTGGTGTATCGAAATTGTTAATTAAATATTGTCATACTTTCTTTCCATATTTTTTATTGATACATTGAATTGAAATACAAATTTAGAGAATGGCTCAAGCAGAGGAAATGCATTTACAGTTATATTATTAGATGTTTTAATGTATAACGCCTAGTGCCTGCTACTCTGCAATGTTATTTAGTGTAGAATGTTTTTAACCTTTCAAAAAAAAAAAAAAAAAAACTCTAAAAACCCATATGTTTTTAATAAATTAATTCTGTAAGAACTTGCATAACATGTTTGAATTTTATATCCTAAAAAAGTGAAAAAAAAGAAAAAAAAAAAAAAACACACACAGCGAATGAAATATTTTTTTATGTGAAACATGGACAAAGTTTAGTTTATAAAAATCAATACAGTATAAAAAATGCAACCAAGAAAAATATTGTCAAAAGTAACATAACTGAATAAATTAATGACGATATTTGAAAAACTCATGCTTTTTTTAACAGAATTAAAAAAAAAACTGCTTCTGGTTTAGTCCTCTTTGTGTTTTTTGTTTCCATTTTTGTAATATATTGGAAGGGATTTCTATTTAAATAGATGCAAATGCAAGGATTGTAATTAGCGTAAAAAACAAATAATGTCTAATAATTGATCCTTTTCGAGTTTTTTCAGGCTCTTTTCTCAAGATACTTAATAGTATTTAGTACGCTTCCCTTCTTTTTGTTTTCTTATTCTTTTTGTATTCTCCAGTAATGAAAAATTCCATTATTTATCAGCCTTAGAGGAATTTTTCTTCAACTCTCATTACACATGGAATTCCCGAAAATCCGATGACTTTAATTATCATGCTGATTGTCTCGCGAGAGAGTGAAAGAATTTAGCGAACTTAATTTCAACGTGTCAGACACAGAGCACACTTAATCTTACTTTAATAAAACACATCCGATATCTTTCAAACTGGTATTGTTAAAGAAGTTAAACATTTTGTAATTCTTCCCTTTTTTTTCAGCCTGCAAAGAGGCAAGGTGCTGCAGAAAAGTTCTTTTAATTTTTAAAAAGAAAACTTCTGAGATTTAAATTTAGAAGAGGTCAGCTTATAGTATCAAAGCTCTAACCTTTAAAATAATTACAAAAAGATAACACTACTACAGTTAGCTACGATAACTCTAGAGCTTCGGATTTGGAAGAAAAATGTCCGACTCCGACTCCTGGATTTTTAAAAGCCCGATTCCGATTCCGGCTTAATTAATTATTTATTTATTTAGAATCCCCCACCCTCAAGGGAAGGGGGAAAAACCACTAAACAGAGATTGAAATATATCTTTTTATGAAGTTTTCACGTTGTATTTTATTGTAAACCTTAGATGCATACAAAGTTAGAAATTGAATTTGAAAATCAAATTATCCAACAATAGCGATTTCTAATGTGAAATTACTTTAAAATCATATTTTTTAAAAAATCTGTAAAGAATAAACTTGCTCCCCTTTAGTTTTTAACAAATAGATGTTAAGAACGACTGACATTTTCTGTATACCTAGAAAGACTGAAGGGGCCAGTGTGGCCCCTACCGATTTTTGGGGTGAATTATTTAAAACATTCTTTCTGAGTGAGTCCACATGCCCGATGCACCTTCTTTCATGACTAAATAAAAACTTAGTACGCGATTATTTGTAGTGTTTCTCGCTATACTGGCCAAAAGGTTGAATCAGTTTTTCTTTCCAAAAGCAATGACTACCGTTAGGCTGGTAAGCAGTCGGTACTGTTTATAGCATTTGGATATCCAACTGGCTGTATAAAGCGAAAGTTACAGGTTAAACTAGAGTGAATGGCCTTTTTTTATACTACAACAATTAGGAGAAAGGGAAAAAATATTGTTTTTGGTTGTGAAATAGCTTAGGGGCCATTGTGGCCCCTCCCGTCTTTCTAGGTATAAGGATCAATATTTACAGTACTATGAGACGAATGATTAAATAATTAAACAAGCATTCAAATAAGGTCATATATTGAACAGTCAGGAAGTTACATTACGTTCTGTTAGAAATTATCCGAGTTATTAAACAAAAACTACGCGAGGGGCCACACAGGTCCCTCCGTTTTTCTAGTGTTAATCAAAACATGTGCTTTCAATTTCTGAAAGCTGTAACTTGAGAGAAAAAAACAAAACCTTTTTTGCTAAGTCAAAACCTTTTTCGAGAGAGGGCGGCCCCCTCCCACTCCAGGGTCACACCCATCTTGTGGGTAACACCTCAACTTAATTTTAGAGTTTATAAAAGTTGAAATACTTTAATTCTGAAAAAAATCCCGAATAATAAATCTTAAGTAAATTCATATCATTGGTTTACAACTTCAGTCTTTTATATTCACCAATATTGTAGTTTTTCAATTTTGTTTCTAGTAATGTGAAATAAACAAGCCTTTTTCTGATCGCTACTCATCATCCAAACTATTTGATAATATCTCTTCAAAAAAACGGTGATGAAAAGACTGTTAGGTGAAAAACTTGAATGATAGTAATGAAATCATATATTTTTTTTTCCTTTGGTTTTAGTTCTACAACATCTGCTTTTCAGTGTTTCGTTGGAGGAGTTGTTCTTTTAGGTTTCTTCACGCAAGTTCTGTTGCGTTTTTAAATAGAGATTTATTTGTTACCAATTTCGCTTTGTCCTCCTAGTTTTCTTTCAGTTAGAAATAATTTCTCGCCTGGAAGTGAAATCTTGCGTAAAGTATCATCAGCAAGAGCAAGTTCAAAAAATAATCTATTGATGGA
Source organism: Uloborus diversus (assembly GCF_026930045.1). Classification (NCBI taxonomy): domain Eukaryota; kingdom Metazoa; phylum Arthropoda; class Arachnida; order Araneae; family Uloboridae; genus Uloborus; species Uloborus diversus. The sequence continues at coordinate 197,425,727 of NC_072731.1, read as the reverse complement.
TTCAAATAATTTTGTTTTTGATTATTGAAACAGAACATTTTTAATTTTCTTTTTGAGTTCTTAACTGTCAACTTGTGTTTCTTTGAGTTGCTAACCAGCAGTTAGTTAAGAGGTTGAGAGTTGATTGTAGCTACAGTTAATGAACATGATTTAATAAAATATGAAATAATTTCAAAGTCAGTAACAATCTAACTTATTACTAATTAAAATTAATGACAAAAATATAACATAAATAAATTTTTTTTATAATCGATGCAAAAAAAAAAAAAAAAAGATTTCAAATTTTGCAGCAATGGTAGCAACCTCTAAATTTTATTCAATTTTTATTTTTAAGATATGTGAATTTTTTTTTTTTTCATCCAAAGGAACAAAATGAAGGGTGCCTCATGAAAAAATAACATCTTCAAAAATAAGACGCGCCCTAATCAAGTATATTTGCCAATAAAGTTTCCTGAATGGCTACAAATAGCACAAAGTGAGACTTCTCACTGGTAGTAAAAATATTTTTACCTAATAGTTTAAAGATTAACTGAGCGTATTTTAAGTTTATCGGCTACTTGGTAACGAGAAAAATGCCTAGCTACAATCTTAAACCTAATTATGTTATTTCTGAAGGTTCCAGAAACATGACTGGTTTTAACCGGGGATATTTCTGAATTTTCAGAATAATTTCAGGATATTTTCTGGAAAGTTACTGAGTTTTAGCGGAAACGGACCTGTTTTTAGCAAGACATGTTTCTAGCCAAAAATTGGGCACATCAGCTGCCTGTATTTTTCCAGGAACATTTCTAAATTGTTTTTACCGTGTATATACAGGTTTAGGACAACATGATAGGAACACCCGTGAAAAAATGAAAATCGTTTATTAATAAGGGTTTGTGATACCATTCACCCGAATGACAATTTGTATTTGACATGGAACTGACAAATGTAGGTCTTGAACATAGTTAATTAGAGCTCTCACCCATTTCCGTGCAAGGTTCGAGCTCAGATAGATTGCGTGGAGGAAGAAACCGCGCACGGACATTGTTCTCGAAAAAAATCCACAAAAGCTGAACGATGTTCAGACATAATGGTTGGGGACACCGCGTTAGCTGTTCCACTTCATCATCGTGCTCATGTAACCAGGTTTGAACAGAGTGTTGCTCGTACATGAGGGCGTTGTCATTATGGAACACCGGGCGGTCTCCCGGAATGAGATTCTGAAGATTAAAGTAAAGATGATCGGCGAGATAGCTTCGATTATGTTCACCTGTTGTTCTGCCCCTCAGAACAACAAGAGTCACCAATCCAAGGGAAGATATTGGTCCCCACACCATCACAGAACTCTTTCCAAGCTTCAGGACAAGAACCAAGCTGTCATTATGCTATACTCACTGTAAAAAAAAAAAAAAAAAAATCTGTAAACACACTCCGTAAATAGGACGGCAGCATTTTGCAATTTGTGTAACCGTATTCCGGGGGCTAGCTTCCTCCATAGCAATGGAGTAACTTAACTGATAAAACTGGTGTAATGTATGAGCGTTACAGCAGTTTTATCAGTTAAGTTACTCCATTGCCATGGAGGTTGCTAAGCAGCCACCCCTAAGGTTACACTCTTTTTTTACAGTGCTTCTTCTGGTGTTTGCCAGACGAACACACGTCCGATAGTCTGGAATAAAATAAATGATGACTCGTCAGAACAAATGACTTGTTTCTATTTCAGTTGTGTGCGGTTTAGGTGTTTTCTGCACGACTGTAGTCTCTTAATAGCATTTTGCTCCAAAACTAACAGTTTTGAAATAGCTACTGTGCCATGAATTTGCGCAGCATGCAACTAACGTTGAATAGTTTTCATTAATACGAAGCTCTGAAGATGGGTATTCATTTCGGATATCATAAAATGTACTATAGTTTTGCGATTTTGAGAGAGAAACCTCTTCAACACTTGTCTATCACGATCATCCATCTTCGACTTTCGCTTACCGTTGTGCTTCGAAAGAGACAACTTTCCCAGATTTGTATAGGCTGTCATCACCCTTGCTACAGTGGTCCTGAAAACACATACAAGACTGGCTGTTCCGGAGACTGACACTCCAGCTAGACGATCCCCAATTAACATGCCTCTTTCAACGTCGGAGAGATCGGACATAATCGCACTTTGCTAAATACCGAATTTTTACAAGCAGCCCTCACACTGCCGAGTGCTTGATTGATACTTTCCGTACTGCCACCACTAGGTGATAAACTGTTGCTACCCGTGGCAGTCGTTTAGTCTACGGTCGGAGAAAAATTTAATTTTATATGGATGTTCCTAATATTTTGTCCTATACGGTATGATAAAACCAGTACTTCACAGGTAAAGCTTTCAAAAGAAAAACAGAGGGTCGTTCGCAAACATTGACATTCTTTAATGAAGGAGTGGATTAAAAAGTTTTGAAACAGTTTGGGGGGGGGACTGTGACAGTTTGCAAAATGGTGTAGAGATGGGCTTAAACGGTATGTAACATCATATAAATCCCCTAGAGAAATCAAAAGCCAAAATTAACGTATTATTTAAGAAATTTTTTTTTTCGTATTATTTAATAATACATGCACTTAAGTGAGTTACGAAATATATAGGCGTTAAAAGTACAAAATATTATTTTAGTTTTCCCGAAGTACTCACTGTAGCAAAAAATAGACAAATGTTAATTTTTATATCTTATTGGCTCTGCCTTAAAAGCCCTAAGCTTTCGGTTATCACAAATGACAGGTTCTGCTTTTGGAAAATATTTTTAAAACAAAAACTGGATATCATTGTACAATGTAATGCAGTAAGCAGCCATATTTTTACTCAGAGAGGGCTTACCAGCCAGTTAATCAAAGAACTAATTCTTATTGAAAAAGAAATCATGATTACGTCTTTATTCAATAGTTAATTAGATAAAAATACGCCTTTAAAATTTATGTATCGATTTGTTTGTTAATTGTAGTTTTGATTAGTTTTATCAATGCTTAAAACTATAGAATTTTCGTAAAATGATCGTAAAAAAAACTTTATTTAATCAAAAAAGTTAGTTGTTACCGTAAATTGTTAATGAAACATATCTGTAGTTTGAAGTTACATTTTACTCAAAGAACAAATTAGAATACCGAGTCCAATACTGCCATGGGTAGCAAAAAGGCAATAGCTGCATTTTTTAATTTTTTTTCTTGCATTTTTGTCATCTCTATACGTTTGCGTAAACAAAACAGTCTCATTCCAACACTTGTTTATTGTTAGTATTGAGTTAAAAACGTGTTTCTTCAAATATCTCAAAAACTCATTTTTGCCATTTATCTGCTCACGGCAGAACATAATGACACCTTTTCCTTAATTTATTTGTTTCGAAAATGCAATGTGATAAATACTTTTGGAGTTAAAAAAATAACACTATTAAATAATATTTTTCATGAAAATGTTTACATGTTCTTTATGAAAATTGTGATACATTTAGTTTTTTAAAAAAGTTTGATTTTTGAACTGTTTCTCTTAAATAAATTTATGCTTTAACCTGCAACATACTTTTAGTACTGAAATCAAATTCGAACGTTGATGACATTGTAAGTATAAATTTTTTGCTATAACGAGCAATATATCTTTTTCTTCTTTTAATCAAGGCAAGTGTATTCGGCACAAATGTTTTGAAAAACATGCTTGGAAATTTTAATTTTCAAGCCGACTGACAAGTAACAAAATACACATCTATTATTTAAAAAAATTAAATAATTGAAACAAGTTCTGAAACATTTTTTTAAACTAACTACTTCTCTCTACAGAACTTTCCAAAATGTTATACAACGGCGTAAATATTTCATCACATCAGGAACAAATAGTTGTCGGAAATACCATACATTGTTACTCTTCACTTTACTAAATTGGTCAATCGGGAGTGTTAGTGACTTTTAACAAGACAGTTTTGTTTCCATTAGCAGGTACTAAAGGCTACATTGTATTTATTTTTCTAAAAAATAAATATACAATGACAAATTTTATATTTATTTTAAATATGCTATATTTTTTCATGTTATGTTTATGAATAACAAGGAAATGTCTTTTAAAAAGTTTATCCCTTATAAATTGGATGCTTAAAGTTACATCATTTAATACATCTATTTAGACTGTAGGTATTTCGAAAGTAAAATAATGTTCGTCAAAGATTTATTTTGAAAATGAATGTGGCTTGTGATTGAAAAGGAAATGCTTGACGATTTCTGTAAAATATTCGACTTGTGCGGAAAAAAATTTATTTTATTTTCGCTCTAATTTTTAACACTTCCTTTTTTTTACGGTTTTGCCTTTTTTATGCTTAAACAATTTTTTTCTGCACTTCAGAGAGAAATTCATTAGTGTGTGGAAGAATCTTCTATTGGGTAGTCAAGTCGTACTTGTAGTTTATCCTCAAAAAATAAAAATGTACTTTTCCAGAATGGCTGACAGATTTTGTTTTTTTTTTTTTTTTTTTTTTATTTTCATAGTGATGCTAATATGTCCCCTGCATTTGCGCATCAGAAATAATTTAAATAATTGCGCCTTACAAATACGGTTCAGAACGTTACACTTGCTTCAAATACTATGTTACATTTTTGAAACTTTACACACAATACAAGTGTAATCGTTAAAAAAAGAGGTGGGGGGGGACAAATCACGTAATGTTAATATAAAGGAAATAGTTATCTTGCACATTTTGGAAACATTTAAGAAATTTGCGTAACTTTTGTTCTAGGGCAGCATAATTCACATAGTATTGTATTGTCGAGTAAGAAGATTGAATATGAATAAAGTTCATGCATTTTATGAATCATGCATGATTCATGAAGTGCATGTATTGTATTTTGCCCACATTAAGGTTGAGAATTTCATTATCTACCTATTATGAATGTTTTAACACACTGCAAGTCTTTAAACATTTTTGGAACCCTTTTTTAACACATACACATCATCCCCCTTTTATACAAGAACATCCCTTTTTTCATAACCCATTGAAGACATATTTTTTAAAACAGTTTTCAAAATAGTTCCGGAAAGGATTTCCAAAGCAGTTATTTAGTTATGGACCACTCATCTTCTCCAGTGCTTAGTAATTAATAGTTACACTGAGAAACCCGCTGTCGCAGAGTCAGCCTCTGGATCATGGCTGCCATGGGGAAGGTCTGACGACGTCCTCTGTAACAAAAAAAAAAAAAAAACAGACTATTTATTTTATACATATATCATAAAGTACAAGCAAACAACTTCTTGCTAGTCATCTTCATTGTAACAAGGGAAAAAAATCATAAGTGTGCCCAAGTGTTTTACCAGTGTACTCTCAAATGTGTCGCTAACTATCTTTGACTATCTCCTAATCTGAACTTAAATGTATTTCTACCCTTAAATTTAACAAATATCATGAGCACAGCACTTTTGGTACACTTTTAGAATACATTCGAAAAGCATTTTCGTACACTTTCTTTATAGAACAGAACACATTCTATGTACTTGTTGATGTTATGTACCTGCTAGCTGGCAATTTGAGGTTTGTTGCTTCACTTTTCCAACTGTACCTTAATTTGGTATGAAGTCCAACTTCCACAGTACCCACATGCCATGAGAACTCGTTTATAGGGTGAACAACTATTCACAGCATAACAACACATTCACACAAAGAAAGGACAAAAGAGATAAAGTACATCCATGTCCGAACCGTGATTCGAACCCGGGACCTCCCTTTCGAAGGCAGACTTCTCTGACCACTAGACCAGGCAGGCGGCATTCGGTATACTTGCGAATAATATTCGAAAAAGAAAAATCTTAGTAAACTTTTTCTGTCACGGGCATATTCCAATTCACTTAACTAAAACACTTTTTTTAAAAGTGTTCCACACTTATCCGTGATATCTGCCTAAAATGTGCATTGTACTCTTGTGCTTCTTGGGTTTAAAAAAAATGAGTTGCAGTTTCATTTTTAACTTTTTAAACTCTTTATTTGAGTCTAGCAAAACACTATAACTTTTTGGGCAACCTTTCAATTAAAAATACATTTATATTTTTCAATGTGCAAAAACTGCATAAAAAATTGGTATTATTGTTAAGCCCTAACAAGACATCTTTTATTCTGCTACATTCTCGCTTCAAGACGTTCTAAATACTTTTGCCTCGTGCTTGAAAAGACTTAAGTAGGTTCCAGTCAAGCACATCTAATGTTCTGAAAAACGATACCCCGGAAATTTTATCGACACTTCTTAACCACTGTGGCTGAATAAAAGGACGTGACTTAAGTCTCACGTCTGTTCCGTAAGTATTTCCTGCCTTAGTAGAACATTCGAATTTCTCTAATACTGCTTTCTTACACCTTGAACATTTTTAAATATTGGTGTTTAACATTTAAAACTGTATCAGGGTGGACATTTGGTTTGAAGGAATTTAGCTATCGCATTTTGCATTAAAAATGCATAATCGTTGAATGAAAATGTGCTTAGATTTTAAAGTATTGAGAATTTTTAAAAGAGGAAAAATTTTAATGCATTTTACAAGAAAGAAGAAAAACGTTATTACAAGAATCCTAACATAATATGAAAAAACGTTTTTAGATCAATAAATAATTTTATTGAGTTTAAACATCACAGGCAGTCATGTAAGGTATTAAATCTCCAACAATTTTATGGACACAAAATATAGAGCTTTTTGCTAAAAATTTAAGTATGTGTAAGACGTTTCATCTGCACAACAATATCTAATTTTGTTACCTCCTCTTTCTTAACTTCTATCCCAACTTTAAGTTTTTTAAAAATCCTATTTTGTAGTTGAAGCTACTCGGCACAAAATAAGAAGTCCTTCTGCAGAATCGAAATTATCGTTCGTTTAACTTACAAATATGTTTAACTGTGAATTATATGTAATGGTAATTTTATTTGAAAGCTACTGATAAGACCTGTTATCTTTTAACTTATCAGTTACGCATAGTAAGTGATCACAGTTACTCAAAGTACATTCCAAACCAGGGTTTTCTAAAGTTAAAAAACTTTTTAGTTTTGTATTTTTACTATTATAACACGATTAGTTTTTTCTTTAAAAAACAAAAATCATAGATATCTCAATAACTAATCTATTGAAACGAAACAGTAGTTAAAACTTTATATTACAATGCTAATTTTTTATTCATCAAGTACAAACATAGCCCTATGACAAATTATTGGTTTAATATTTTATTAAAACATCAAGTTTCATGTAGTACTTTTGTGTGAGAGAGAGGCGCAAAAGCATTATTTATAAACTTTGGCAAGACAACAATTGTTGGGAACTTATTTGAAGTTATTTTCGCAATTGATTTACTAAATCATCTGATTGAGTTAATTGAACGCCTGGAGTTTGTTATTTATGGCTAATATTGCATTCCCTTTGACAAATGAGGCAGTGAGAAGCAAAGGGATGTAAGTGGACATTTTCAAGTTTTTAGTGAAACGCGTTTAAAGATAATATCCTAGGTAGGCTTTAACTATTTTTTTTTCTAAATCATGCTATACAGTAGCACCTACCAAAGCTACTAGTACTATCTCTTACCATAATACAGAGAAAAGGTTCATCTACCATTTGTACTGGTTAGCTCCAAATTTTAAATTTGGCCACTTACATCCCACTGCCTCAAATGCAGCATTTTTTTTCATTAAGTGATTTTTTTTACTATAAGCATGTGTAATATCAATTACGTGTTTATCTATTGGGTGATGTAAGCAAAGCTACTTTTCTACGTTATCGTTACTTAATGTCACTACTAAATGAAGAGAATTTTTTTAATGAAAAATACAATCGCAAGCACTTTAGGTCAAAGCTTTCAAGTTAATTGGACAAATTGAAAGCTCCAATATATTTATGGATTTTGCGGACTTTAAAAAAGCATTCACTGATGAAAGTGCCATCAGCATTTATTTATACAAGATGACTCTTTAGTTTGAAAAACTAAAATGCCAGTTTACGATAGAAAATCTTTTGAGGATATTTATGTCGAGTTCTAACACCAATAACAAACAACGTCCAGTACACAGAACGCAGTGTAGTTTCTCCCAGTACGATGTTTCAAAGGCCGTTGAGACTTTAATAAATAAAATATACTTTTTCATCTATCCATATTTTTTGTTGCGCAACTATATTTCCCACTTCTTATGGAAGAAAAATTGCCCTCGTTTTCTAAATTTGCGCTCATCGCTCCTTTGGGAAAACATTTTGCTCAGTAGCAAATAGCCGAAGATGCACTTAAATGGTGACTTTCATGAATTATGATAATCTTTAAAAGATTCTCAGAGAAAGAAAGGGGGATCAGAGAAATTTATTTTTGTCGTTCGTGCTGATGATGCGAATTTTCATGAAAAGAATAAATATTTGCTGAAAGAAAAGCGTATATGTTCAATGGATGAAAATTAATCCGTATGATTTTTTATAACGAAATAATAAATGTATAAGTTGCTTCTGGTGAATACTTTTGCTAATCCTGATTCAGTAATGAGAGGATTAAATGAAGTGTAAGAGGTTTGTCACTAACTTAATGTTCTTGTAGGATTATGATTAACTTTCAATAAATTTAACTACTTATCAATTCGTCACGTTTTTTACATGTGTGCCAATATAATATTGCATATCAAAAAAATAATAATAATTCGGTCGTTGCTTTTATATTAGAAAAAAAAAATATTGCAACCCATAAAATTAACTAAATATTATGGTTAAAAGGAAGGTGCATGAAACAAAGCAAGAATTTTATATAGAAAATGCATAACCACTAAATCTGCATAAGGAAGGATTCATCACTGTCAATATTCAAATAAATGACAAGAGAGAATAACTTAATCTTTTTATCAGAACCATTGGTTTCCTTTTAGTTATTAGGCTTAAAGTGTACAGTAAGAAAGTTACTTTGCTTTAAGTGTTTTTCAAAATAAAAGCCACATTTATCATTGGATTATATCTGAAAGCCATTTGCATGCCCAATTTTGTGTGAAGTTCTGAATTATAATGTTTTTTTTCCCCATTAATGAATTATGCTGAAGGAAAAAAATATACAGCTTGTGCTATCCATCTTCGAGCGAATTTGAACAAAAGTCAATCAGCAATCGCCCTTATTAGAATAATTTTGTGCACTGATGTTCTTTTTATTCAGTTTTTTTTTAATTAAAGCACTCATGCTTAATGCAAAAAACTTTCGATTACAAAAATGGTGTTTAAACAACTATTGCTAATCAATATCATCACCAGTTTTACCTGGCGTTGATTTGTGAAGCTTTTTGGATTCTATAAGCCGAGCTTAAATTTCTTATACCCTACCCTAAGTTTTGACATATTCTAAAACTTTGAGTAGCTAAGTTAAGGTCCTTCACATTCGCACCGTGCTTGCGGATGCTTCCTTGTGTGTTAAGTTAAATTTAGCTGCCAGAAGGAAGGTAACCTGAGCTTCAATGAAGGAACAACGCCTCAAGTGTAGTTATGACTATTCTAGACAAATGACGCCTAAAATAAGGGAGAAACTAATTTCTGGATATCGTAATATGACTCCCTAGTAAAAATGACCGGCTTTTACTACCTTAGAAAAAAGCCGGTACCGCCTTCAGCCGTCTTGCTGCAAGCCGGTACCGCCTTCAGCCATTTTGCTGCAAGCCGGTACCGTCTTCAGCTGTCTTGCTGCAAGCCGGTATCGCCTTTAGCCGTCTTGCTGCAAGTCGGTACCTAATTCAGCCGTCTTGCTGCAAGCCGGTACCTCCTTCAGCCGTCTTGCTGCAAGCCGGTACTGCCTTCAGCTTGAAGCTGGTACCATCTTTGACCACCTAACTTGAAGACTGTCAAAGGCAGTACTAGCTTCAGGCAAGATGGTTCTATCACCTTTACAGCCTTTGACTGTCTTGATCAAAGCCGGTATCAACTTTCACCCCATTGGTGAAGGCTGTCACTGCGTAATGCCACTTTGTACCAAAGAGGAAAATCAGCAGTTAAGTTCCGATGACAATTTGAAAGATCAAGCAAGCAATACTAATTTGGTTAATGATATTAAAAAAAAAATTTCCATTCGGTGCCATCAAATCAGACAAAATATTTAAATGGTTGTCAAAAGGCACACGGCAACTAAACTTTGATTGCACACTTTTTATGATATTATACATGCAGAATGTTGATAGCAATGAAATTAAAATTTTTGTTCGTATAACTTCTTTGTTTTTTCACTATTCTGCAAACATAATAATAAAACATTATTTACTAAACTAATAAGATGCCAATTATAAGTAATGGATAAAAAAAAATTTTTTTTCTCCCAAAATAAGCAAACAAGTGTCAGATTGTGATTGTCTAGTTTCTTTTGGGTAGGATTTTTTTTTTTAAGCATTTTCTAAAGAAGGGATGTTATCACATTTTCGATACCTGAAATTGAAATCACTCACTGTATTTATAAAGTAAGTAATATATTTCATCGAAGAGGTTTATGATATGAAATCATATAAGCAGTTTATGAAACCATTAAAGAGGTAACACTCTAAATGATAAAAAATTTGTAAATGTGTCAACATGTGTAACAGGAAAAATTAACTGACTATCGATGTCAACTACACTTAATGTGAATCAAATAATGATTTTTAGGCATGCATTCATGTTCCTAATTTAACACAGCATTTATAAAAAGACAAAATACTGAGAAAACAAATTATGCATCAAATATGATAGTGCAGTGAAGGGTTACAAGACCAAACGGAGGCTTGTTAGCATTTTAACACTTTTATTTATATTTTAAAACAATGTAAATTATTGTAGGATAAAAGTAAATTAAAAAAAAACATTTAGTTTTAATTTTTAAATGTTATTAGTGCAGTATGATTTTCACAGCTCTCTTTACAGGGCTCCTTGTTGTCTACCAACGAGCCGAGCAACCATGAAGAGCAAACGTAAACAAACAAAGTCGTTAATAAACTGATGCCATTTAAGTTTTTTCTTGAGTTAAAAACTAGCGAAAGAAATAAAAACTTTTGCAACATTTTATTTTGTGTTCAAACTTAAATCTATTCTTACTTAAGTTTTAATTATTTTCCATGAAAATCGTTTACATTTCTTTGAAACAATTTTGTTGAAGAGCCTTACAAATTTAAAATTTATAGATTTGTGGTGATGTATCCACACTCTCCCGAGTATTCGTACTCCTTCAGGTAATTGCCTACTCCTACTTCTTCCGCAAAAATAGAATGTTGTGTCTAACGGCATGCCTTTCCTACTAGTGAGCGTCATAGAACGACTTGTTTTCACTGTATCGTTATCGAACATTGTAAAATTATTTTTTTAGCTAGTGTTTATTCAATCGCTACACATCCAAATCTCTACAATGGGGAACAGGCATGATAGCTAAATAATATAAACGCACGCCGTTCGCGGATACATTTGATGCTGTGCAGTTACATTTGCGGTCTATAAATATATGCATTGGCTGACTGCGATATTCAACTGCAGGCGTTCTTTCGACATAAACGCGTTCAGTTGCCTGAAATACAGTGAATGGCAATTCATCTGACCATGTTAACTGTTGCCCCAGCTGTGGTGATCTCTGCAGTATTGCCGTCGCTTGAAAGCATTAGTTGCCGTCACTAAGGGTTTGTGAATTTCCACTCTGTTGTAAATGTTCGCAGCATGAAGTTCCCTTTTGACAATTTTTGTTGAAATGGAGTCCTGAAGATGCCTTCATTTTGAATGTAATCTTGGATAACAATTGCTTGTGCTTTCAGCTACTATGCACTTCGAAACTCGTCTATCCCTATCAGCAAGCTTTGACTTTCGGTCCCTGTGGTGCATTGAAGACGTCGTCATACCCTCTTTCATATACGCTGTCATAACGGCTGATACGGTACTCCTTGCCAACCACAAAAGGTTTGCTGTTTCCTTAACGCATGCTCCACTTAAACTCACTTCAACAATCATTCTTCTTAGAAACTGTAAGGTCTGAGGAAGACGTGCTCTACTGAGATGGCGAAACGAAAAATCTCGAAGGAGGAGAACGACCAAAAGACTCTTCTTGGGGCCAACGGGGGTTCACCCGTGACCGTGGCGTCCCTTCCCCTTCATACCGGCAGTGATTCCAGCCAAGACGTGAGGAAGAATGATGACTCGCAAAGCCATTGTTTGTTTACATCAGCATACTCCGATAATGAGATGGAAGACTACTTAACATACGAAGCCACATGCAAGGATTTTGGGCATTGTATGGTCAGGAATAGGTGACGCTACTAACAAGTCATGATATGCAATTTCTGGAGGACTTAAAACAAAAACTCGTAACTGCAGGAAAATGGATAGACAAAGTTCCTTACGATGAAATCTCAAAAAGAGATGCGTTACTACTGAAGAGAGTCATGTTCAGACACGGCCACTGCATAACCCAGAAAGTATTACTATAGCAGCACCAGGAGGCAGAGATCCTGCGCAAGAAGGTTGCCCATTTAGAAGAGGAAAACAAGATCCTTCACCAAAAGCTGAGCGGCGCCTCTAGCCAAAAGAAAAGAAAACCGGTCGTGATTATCAACGCTGCCAATCCTAAGACCGTTATCGAGGAAATCAAGAAAAAGAGCCCTGAAGAGGATTTTAAAGTCGTTTTAAAGAAAGATGAGACGATCATTACCCCCTCTTCCAAAAATGGCCAAGTTGAAGTGGAGAACTATGCTAAAGATCATGCTATCGACTTCCACTCCCCAACCATCGGCTATATCCCTCCAACCTGTGCGTAGTTAAAGGACTCCCATCTGACATTGACCAGAAGGATATGAAACCTGCATTCCGGCAACTTCAGCGAGACGTAGTTCACGTACGCCAATTCATCAACCGGGAAGGCCCTCTCCCCATCTTCTGCGTACATCTCAGGAAACTCGAAAGCAGAGAAGAGAACATTTTTACAAAAAGAATAAAAGTCGGGGATTTCATTGCCCACCTGGAGAAGCTGCATCCCCGTCGTGGCCCACTCTAATGTTTCCGTTGCCAAAGGTAGGGGCACTGCTCCTACACCTGCAACATCACGGAAAGGTGTGTCTTCTGCGCTGGCCCTCACCGACTGCGAGACTGCCCCAATAAAGAAAAAGACCCCGTCTGCATCAACTGCGGATGGGTTCATTCCGCCAGCTCTCTCAACTGCCCTCGGTGCCCCCAAATGAAGATGCGCTCCAGCCTGACTTCAATACACAACCCTGGGGAGAAAAGCTCCCCTCGCCATACGAACGACTTGGTACTGACGCAGCTTCGCTGCTCCCTTCGGATCCTCGACTCCCTCTGGCTTCGGCGTTTTGCGTTATATAAAGAGACTTACTTCCTTCAGTTTCGGGGTAAAAGAGCTCTTCTCTGTAGGCCCCCAACAAATTCAACGACAGACCAACCGGCCAGCAGTGTCTAAATCTGTCTTGTTAATATTTTCCCGACCGTTGTTAGAAGGTCCTGAAATAACTGTTGCTCATTCCTATGGCTTACAACAGCAAGCTAAACTCTTTAGTGTTTTCATTATTGGTATAAAAGTAATATTAATCTGATTGCTTTGAAATTATATTTATTGTATTCTTTAAACTTAATATAAATACTTTTTTTTTACATTCTTTTTAAAATTAAAGTATATTTTCCCCCAATTAGGGGAACTAAGTGTCCTGTTTGCATTTAGTTGTTCCTTTTTAATCTATTGTTGCTAAATGTAAATGTTGTATGTAACCTCAGAATTGTATGAGATTACCCTTAGCAACACCTTGTTTTTTATTATGATATTTGGGATTATATAACCGCTCTGCATTTGAATCCATCTTCTTCGAATCTTAAAATACAATAGTAAAAATCATATACTTAGCAGGGTAAAATAGGAATTGTTTTGTGAGATGCATTAAAACTGTAACCTTTTGTGTTATTTGCATAAGCTTTATCCTTGTCATTAGTATAGTAAGCTGGCGGTTTTTGGGCAGGCGGTAACAGTTGGTCAATGCCGGCTTTCATTGCCTTAGCCGGCTGAAGCCGGTCTCTACCGTCTTAATCTTAAGACGGTTAAAGCTGGTCATTGCCATCTGAGATAAAGACGGTCAAAGCCGGCATTGACCGTCTTTTGCCGCCTGTCCAAAAACCGCCTTTAAGGCGGTAAAAGCTGGTCATTTTCACTAGGGCTGTCAGTGTGTGTTTACAGTTCAGTGCTTTGCGTTTAGGTCATGTATTATAATTTATTATTATTTTAAAGGAGTATACTACCTTAGTCGAGGGAAGAAAAAAAAGCAACGTTACATCCCTAATAACTAAAGTTTAACCAAATATTAATACAACAGGATATGAAAATTAAATGTACACACAATTTTATCCCGAAAGTTCTTCTACATTTTTTTTTTTTTGTTAAAGGCGATCTAAAGCAGGGCAATTCTTTAAGGAGCTTCCTTCAACTGATTCAGAAAAACGTCACGTCGAATCCCTGTACTTCACCAAAGAAGTTTGGTGGGTAATATTTGAGGTTGTTATGATTGCTTAAGGTTTTTTTTTTTTTTTTTTTTTTTTGAGTTTATTTTTGCGTTTCTTAGAGCAGTATGCCCATGACTTAATTATTTAAGATGGAAAGTTAGCCATCTCAGTGGAAAACATTTTCGGGTATTTTGTTTTAAAACATGTTTCACTGTTAAAACTTGCACTTAGACTGTAGCACATCAAACTTCATACCGAAGCTCAACTTCACAACAGAATAATATATAGTAGTATGTTTTATGTTATGAATTAGGGTAAAATTCATCAGCGTTGCTAATTACCGCATCATTTTGAATAAATATTAGAAGGAAATATCCAGAAAATTAAAGCTGCAACGATTAAAATAAATTAATACGAAATTAAAAGATAAAAGACATCTCATTGCTGAGAAATAGCAAAAAGAAAAAAAAAAGATATTAGTTTATCATTTACAATTGTTTACCTTAACCACAGTTACTAACCAGGGCAAATTTTATGATAAATTTTGAAAACAGTCACTATTCTTTTTAAGAGGGGGTATTAAATTGCTCTAAGAAGCAGATTAAAGTGTACAGATAATCAGTTCCCCTCAGGATTATAACACCTACCTTCCTGTGAAGCCAGATAACTAATTTATATCTTATTTTTCAGCTTCGAGGAATTTAAAGACTTATCCACAATTTCATTGTTAAGTTACTAGAAAGCATTATTTTGAGAATGTCCTTCTCAGATTCTGTGTGTATGCACTATATTTTCGTAGTTATTTCATCCCGATTTTTGTGTCCACGAATATTTTCTTCACAAGATTTAAAAGCTAGGATTATTACGATAATTTGTAGAAAGGAACGGGGGATAGTCTTACTAACTGATAATTATGTGTGCGTGTTTCACGGCTAATTTATTATTCAAATAAATTTTCACTCTCATAACGAACTAAAAAGAAAGTGCCCAAGAAATTTAAATTTTTAAATAGTGAAAGGACAGCTTTTTACGTGGTAATAGGAATGTTTTTTTCATATGTATCATGTAATAAATTTGTTAAAGTTTAGACCTTTTTTCGTTTAAATTATCTGTTTTTTTTTTTTCTTGCGAATCAATGAAAAAATAAAAATATATACCAAGATTAGTCAAAAATTACAAACAATTTCCGTTCTACCTTTTTATTAAACTGATATAGATGTATATTATTTTTTGAAATAATCCCCAACTTTAGAAATGCACTTGGTTCAGCAACCCACGAGCGTCCGTATGCCTTCCTAGTAAAAGGTTTTCGGGTGGTCATAAAGTCACTTTTGCGT
Source organism: Uloborus diversus (assembly GCF_026930045.1). Lineage (NCBI taxonomy): Eukaryota > Metazoa > Arthropoda > Arachnida > Araneae > Uloboridae > Uloborus > Uloborus diversus. The sequence goes on along the minus strand of NC_072731.1, from coordinate 197,409,983 downwards.
CGATGCCTGAGGCAAATCGTTGACCTCTCAAAGTTTCTTTGAGCGTTAAAAAGAAGCGAAAGTCTGAGGGAGCTAAATCTGGGGAGTAGAGAGAATGTTCCAGTGTCTCTAAGTCTAACCTGTTGTTTCTATGGCGTAAGGAGCCGTGTGCGGCTGGATGTTGTCTTGCAACAACAAATATTTCTTTGAGAGTAGAACACAGCGTTTGTTTCGAATCGCTGGCTTCAGCTGATTGGCAAACAAAAATCTGACCATTGTTGGTTGATCCACTTTGGTGCAACCTGAAAGCGGAGGTGACATGCCTATGCCAATGTAGCTAGACAAGAACTGGCATGATCGTGATTGAATTCCGCCCACGCGACCACACACGCACCAACTCATTGCATGTGCACTAGGTCGCCTTCGTTCTTGGTTTAATAAAGTTGTAGAACGAAAGGTGAATGTAATTTTTAACTTACCATCGTATTTTTATATTTAAATAGATAAAATAAAATTAAACAATAATACGAAAAAGTATCATTTTTTATAGTAATAGTTTATGTTACTATTAAGAAGTTTTACTTGTAGTCCTTTCAGTTCTGTGAATATGTACTGTGAATTTTATGTTCTCTATCACGTGCTAATTAAAAATTTTTGCATAAACTAATACTATTTTTTCTTGACATTTAATGCACTCAGCATTAACTTAACAAAATTGGATTAAGGAGATGTCAAATATTAAAGACAAATTGCAGAAACAAGGTTAATACATTTGCTCCCTGACATCATCTCGTTTTTTTCCCTCGATACTGCATCATCCTGGGATTTTTTATTCCTTCGTTGCTACATTTTAACTTTTACTAAGTTATATCTATTAGGAGCAGTAAGTTTTTGCAAATATAGCTGTTAGTTCTGAAGCTAAAAAAACCTCATATTGAGAAAAATGGCTTTTTAATTTTAGTATTTAAAATTTGTGTCAACATCTGGCGCAAAAGGGTCACTAAATTTAAAGACCATTTTTTTTACGTTTGATAAATCTATTATTTTCTTCTATTATTATAGGTCTAAAATTTGGGATTGCCTTTGTACATGAGAAATGAATTTAGTAATGGTAATAAAAGCTTATTTCCCCCCTCTCTCTTACCACATACAATGAAATGAAAGGAACATTTTATTCAAAGTGAATAATTCCACGCTAATAGCTCTTCTAGTTGTTCAGAAGAAAGTAAAACAGGTAATGAGGGCCATAGAAATAAAACTTCTAAGGAAATATTTCAGTTTTTTAAAGTTGGATAATTGCCGATGGGATGAAAAGATTGCTCTGTAGAAATCTCTCGGAACTAACGAAGGAAAAAGAGAGTAAAACTAGACTTTGTGCCTAACACTTGAAACGACACATAAACCTTCGATGGGTCGCCCTGGGCGACCCCGGGGCAGTTATTTGGGGTGTCATTCCCTCCCAAAAAAATTAAATTAATAATAAAATAATATTAATGATGTTTTATGTAAACATGAAAACATGAAATTCATACGTTTTTCAAAAACAACTACAATTGTGTAATAACAAAATTTTAAGTTTGGTTAATGAGCAAAACACACACACACACACAAAATTCACATAACATGCTCTAGACGCACGTAGTAAAGGGTGGTTTAAAATGGATGTTCCCTTAGTTATTTCACATGTATCACAAACAAACAGGGAAAGATAACAATTTGCAATTTTGATTTCAGAGGAGGGTACTACTCTAAGCTACGTATTGACAGTATAAACATGATCCTGAGTGTAATACTCACTCCATGATGTGGGGCGGGGGGAGGTCCGGGGGGAATTTTCAAACTTGTAGTTTTAAAAATGCACATTAGATGAGGTTTTTTTTATGCTGATGTGCGATGAACTTTTAAACTTTTACTTGGTGTAAATTTAATTTAAAATATGTTGAGATGACAGTATTTATAATTTTCAAAACTCTTAAGTGCATTTTGGGAACTCCCGTCTCCCCCTAAATGATGTTAGTTGGCGCAAATGCCATTCTCTGCAGTGTAGTGATGCTAGATTGATATAATTTAAATCTTTAATTTAAATCGTTCGAAAATTTTCAGAACTGAAGTATCTATATTTTTCATTAATTTTTAAATCCAATTTGTCATCAGCTCTAACCAAAGGGTCTGCTTGCGCAAAAGCCCCCATCCCCGCTCCCGTGGTGATGCGACTGTGTTTGATAATTGGGAGAAATTTCTGAATTGAAACATTTATATTTTTTAAAAATATGCAATTTTACTTCGGGTGTCACCCTCCCATCTCGGCTTTTTCCTTAAAATACGACTTTCAGACCTTTTAAACAATTTTTAAATGTCGCTACTGATTTTCAAGCATTTGAAAATTTAACATTTTTAAAAATTGAATTATGTGAAAAATTTTTGCATCAAACCAAAAAATTAGCTATAAAAGTCATGCGTAAGTACTGAATAGAGAAAGGTTAGATTTCTGCTTTTACAACATAAATCATAATCAGCTTTAATATTAAAGTTGAAACTTTTACGATCACTAACTCAAAGCGCAATGTTTTGATAACACGTAACAGCGCAGCGCGAAATCTGTCCAGATGAAACGTAAAAAAAAAAAAAAAAAAAAAAAAAAAAAAAAAACATCTAAGCAGTGTCTCAAATTGAGAAGCAGTAAAAACAGCCCAAGATTTGCAAAATAATAAAATAAAAGCAACTGATGCCTGATGTACCTTTGACTTTATTTAGAACTGAATATTTTTAGAAGGCATTGTATCGTTCGGGTAGTAAAACTTATTAACCACTGCCAATCAAGGAAATAGCTTCAACAATCTATGAGATTTACTGATGGACAAAATTAAGAGATAGAAGGCATTTTCCCAAAAATCAAGAGAAATACTAGATAAAATAAAAGGAAATTTGGTATCGATATAACTTATAGTATGACAATAATGTAAGCAAAACAAAAATTACACTCCCATTCTTTGGCAAGAGTTATTGCCAACAACCCAATGTGACCTGAACTTCATGATGAAAGATGGCAATGGAAGTGAGGCTTGTATGATGTGTAGCGGCCTCTAGTATGGTGTGTGGTCACCTCTGACAGGTAGGCAGCGTACACAACGAGTATACATGCTGTTAATGAGAGATAATCAGTGCTTGGGGAAGACCATTCCACTCTTCCACCAGAAAAGTTTTAACTCCGGAATGGTTCAGAGTGGGGATTAGCGTATCGCATTAGCGCTCCCACGAGCATCCCAAGCAAGTTCAAGGGGGTTAAGGTCATAAGATTTGGCTGGCCAATCAATTCGATGAATATTTTCGCTTTACAGATACTCCTCAACCAGGACAGCCCTATGTGGTCGACATTGTCGTCCATAAAAACGAATTCAAGGCCAACAACACTCCTAAAAAGACACACATAGTGTTGTAGATCCTCCATCCTGTAGCTCTGGGCATTCACGGAACCAGTGGCAAACAAGTGGAATGGAGTGCGGGTATGTTGCATGATCCCTGCCCAAAATATCACTCCTCCACCAGCATAATGGTTCCTTTCCATCATGTTACTAGAATGGTATCGAGCCCCAGGTTCCCTCCATATGCATATTCGCTGAAATCAGGTTGTGGACTGAAACGGGACTCATCTGTGAAAAGAACTTTAGCCCATTGGAGCTAATGTTCCAATGTTAGCCATTATTGTTTATTTTAGCCCTTTTAGTTAGCCTAGGTTGAGCCATTAGCCCATTTATACATGGTTGGTGCTGTCTACACCATTGTACAATGTACATGCTCTCTTTTGTGAGAGAGAGGGAGTGGGATGCAAATGGGGGGCTTCCTGGCATGCAACCTTCCTGGCAACTGTATTTCTTGAAACTAATGTTCATGTCGCAACAGCGAGATCCCTAGACTGTTGTGTCGCTTGTGACGTCCTATCTCATTTGGCTGTAAGTAACAAATACTGGTCTCTCTTGTGGCGTTATTGCTCTTGGACGATTTTTTCCTGGTATTCTGGACACTGTCGCAGTTTTTAAACTGACTCCACAAATTCGAAACAACGTTTAGAGTTGCACCCGATTTCGTAGCAACCTGAGCTTGGGGCTGTCCTGCGTCAAGTTCATTCATAATTATCCACCTCACGCCTTTGTCTAAACAATGATGTTCACTCATTTCAACAAAAAAATCAACAAAAAACAACAATATTATTCAAAAAACAATAAAAATCGCTATTGTGTTGTAGAGGGGAATGAGCTGAGCAACTGGCTGCAGACCTTTACACCTCTTGCTGCCTTAGCAACGCCCACAAAAATACGTAAATTCATTTCAGCGATACCAGCTCCATAATGCCATGAAATGGCAAAATACCGTCTAGATTTAATGTAATATTTTCCGAGAATTATAAGAAAATGTCTTCCATCTCTTAATTTTGTCCACCAACGTATTTAGAGTCCTCGTATATGGTGGCTCCGGTAAACCGACAATAGACCTTGGACGAGATTATTTATGTTAGGATTAGAAGATAAAAAATTCACAATTTGGCTCAAAAGCCAATAATACTTATCAGAGCCAGACTATAAAATAATACTCAAGTAAAAGTCTTGTGGTATAAAACAACTTCGGTAACCACAGGCTTCTAAAGTAACTTGGTTCCTAATTAAAGAAAAGTTGAAAAAAGTATTTCCCTGAATTGCTTGACGTTATTATTTTCTTGATATCTTACTTGAGGTAGATGTAGTTGAATCAAAATGGTAATCAGCAGGGCCTGAAAAGTTGTTAACCAAGCTAAAATGTTCAAACAATTGCAAACACCTGTAGAGATTCTTCAATTACAGTAGCTTTATACTGCCCAATCTGATGCGTCAATTAACGAGAAAGTATCGTAAACGCAGATACAGCTGAGATAAACAAACATAAACGAGAATAATTTCAGCAACGAGACGAGGATTTTTTTTAATCCTCGTCTCGTTGCTGAAATTATTCTTGCATTTATTCAGAGGCAAACATCATATTTATTAAAGAAATTTCCAAATGAGAACTACGCTTCAAAGTTCTGAGAGAATTACATCGTGTTAGATGAATGGGAACGAAATTTACTCTCTCGAAACATATCAATTCACAAATCATTTTGAACTGACAGACTGAGAAAAATCTGGAATTCGTAATATATACTCGCTTGTTACAAAATATTATCCAGAGAGTTGATTTAAAGCAACAACTGCCTGTTTTACCCAAGAAATGATAATAAGCTCTTAAAAAGATTAAAAGGGTGCGATAGAATTTATTATGAGGTTTACAAGAGTAAAAAACGAGTTTCTTGGGCATTAGTAGTACCGCCTTTCAGAGGAACTCTTTGCTATTTACTGTTTTCTTTTCTTTTGACAGTGATGTTTAAAAAAACAATAACATACAAAACAAAAGGGTAGTTTAAAGGTTTTTTCTTCGTTTTTTAATCACCTAATTCATTCTTTTTTTTAAATTGGTGTATAGCTGTTAAATGTAGAACCGTCAATTCAAAGTTATTCTAAATGACTGTCTAGTTTTGGAAACTATTAGTTTTGTATTTGCGTATTGTCAAAATTTTAAACAAGCCAATTCCAGCGTATGAATTAATCGTTGTGTTCTTTATGACAGTATTTTTTGTTACAATTAAATTTTGATTCTAATCCTAAACGAGTCGGTGAAAATTGACAATTTGCTTAGGTGCCATAAACTGCTCTTTGAGAAACACTTCTTTATGTATTTTATCCCATAATTTCTAAAAGATAATTTAAATATGTGTATTTTTTCCTCTTCGCAAATGTGGTTTTCATTATTTAATTTAGGAAATGAAGAGAGAAAAGTTCTGTTTAACTTCACTTTTTTTTTTTCTTACTGCTCCCACTTTTAAATAAAAGTGAATTAATTTGCTTTTCTACTAAGATTTGTTTAATCTTTCTCACTTATATTTTTTTCATTTAAATGGCAATAGTTGAAGGTCTTATTAAAGCTTGACTTTCAGGAGAAAATGACAGTTTATTACACGCTAAAGCGAAACAGGAAAAAAAAAAAACTTTCTTTAAGCAGTTAAGATGGCTTTTTGGCAAAAAATGCTTTTCCCGGAGTTTCCTATTCATTCCTACAACAGTTCGCTAGAATACTGTCATTAATAGAATTACTAAGTACAATAGTTATCCTTATTTTTTTTTAGAGCGGAGAGTCACAAAAGTTATATTTATTGCATAGTTTCTCGTTACATTACTCGTCCAAAATGTAAATACTTTTACCATTTCGTTATTGCAGATTTTGTTTTTAAAAAAATGAAAATTTATATCAGTCACCAAATGTTATACCCTTCACTACATTTCTTTTTGAAATTCAAGGTTAATCCTAGCTAAAAGTATGCCTTACTATCAAAGTTTAGTGAAGTACTAAGGAATTTATGGTGTAACCGTAACAAATACCATTGAGAAATGATGCAGTGAGAAGCAAAGGGATGTAAGTTGCAAAATTAAACATTTGGAGTTAACCAGTTCAAATCGCAGGTGAACCTCTCCTCTGTCTTGGAACGAAATATAGTACTAGTAGTCCGGATAAGAGCTGTTGTACAGCATGATTTAGATAAAAAAAACAGTAAAAGCCTACCTAGGACTTATCTCTAAACGCGTTTTACTCAAACTCGAAAATGTCCACTTACATCCTTTTGCTTCTTACTGCCGCAAAAATATATATGAAGTTTGTAGCTACAAAAGTCGGTACCTTCAACTATTTGTTTCACAAACGCCTCTTTTTCAGTCTTTTTATTGCAGTACTTAGGTAACTCGACAGCCTGAAACACTCAGAGAGTAGAAATAGTCCCCTAAATGGGTTAAATAAAGCAGAAAAAGTTATTGAAACTCATCGTTTTATAGTATAATATGTGATTTTTTTTTTCTTCCAAAAACAGTTTTTTGAAGAAAATTAATTTTATAGCTATTCTCTTCATATAACATTTAAACTGCGATTTCTCATGTGAAAATAGACGATTTTACTGATTTCAACACAGCTGTGGTGAAAATCCAGTCCCCAATGAGCTGTGATTGTATTTTCATGAAAATTTGGATCAGAATTCATTTAAAATAAATTTGTTGCTTAAGAGCTATAAGTTATGGTTCATGGGAGAATCGATTCCATGACATTTGCATTATTAGCACAACGCTTTATTACCAAATTAGCTATTTGACTCCCGTCTCGGAATATTTAATGCTAAAGCAATGCGTAAGAAAGAAGCAAAATATTTTAAAAGTAGGAGAGATCGGGGCTAGTGGTGACACTTTTGTCGTTTTTTAAATTTATGTAAGATTTAAACTGATGTGAAACATTTAATGCATCATATCATTAGAGTAAACCTTGAGCAATATATTTATAAAACAATTATCAACATTTCAAACGTTTTTCATGACATAAAATGGAATTAGCGTAGCCTCTACGTTTTTCTCAACTTGCCCCATAGCGGGGTTAGTAGTGACATGCGTGAGGGACGTTGTGACACCCAAAGAACGAGTACAAATACGTTGTAACATGTACAACTTATGTAAGAGATACAATGAAATGGGATTCTTTAAGTTAAGAATGAAAAAAAAAAATTCTTTAATAATGCTCTGAATCCAAAAAAGAACACCTTCATGTTTCCGATAACTCTTTAAACGAAATGAAAAAAATGTATATATTAACGCTTGCGAACTCTTAAAAAACTGCGTTAATCAAGAAATATAAAACGTTGACCAGCATTAATTTTTTGGTCATATTAATCTTTGACTCGGTACGAAGTGTAGGCCCGTACCCTGTAGGCCTATCTGTTTTATAATCATTCATTATTATCGCTTGTTTCATCATCCGATGTGCTGTTAATGCAAATAAAATAAGGTTTTCTTTTTGGAAACATTTCATATTTGACCAGTTTTTAAGTGTCATGTAATGTACTCAGTCTTCAACGGGTCTAGAAACTTTCAATTGCTCCTAGCAAACTAGACATAATCAATTTTTATCATCTTTAGAGCTATCCAAATCTCTTTTCTTCAACTTTTTAATTAACGTTGGTGTAATTTTTGTGCACATTTTGGCATTTCCATGCAATTTAAATTTTGTTTTTTCTTCTTCAATGTGTTTCTTGCGTTATCTTGCTTTTTGCTTTGCTCGAATTTTCTCGTTAGGAGCGATTGCTAGAATGAAAGTTTTAAAACATTTATGAGCGGAATGCTTGCACTTTCGATTTTTAGGTTTAGTGGTTACAGGAGTTAGGAGTATGAGCTTGGCTGCATCAAAAAGGATTAACGTTAGGTCAGAAAAACACTTCTTTATTCTCTCTAGGAGACATTAGATATCACAATAACTTGAATTAGGTGTACACCTTAAATGAGCATGATTGAAACTTATAGCATCATTAGAAATTATTCCGATTAAACAAACATGGTAAAAGAAAAAATACATGCGCCTAGGGGTTAAACATGGTAAAAGAAAATATACATGTACAAAAATCAACCTCACCCAAAGAGTCCAGACCAAACACTCGTACGACGACGCCGGATGTATTTTGGAGCATAGCAGCGACCTTAGGTCACGCGCGGGCCGTAGAATCGACCTCTACGAGCCCTCGCTTGAGAGACACGCGCACTAGATACAGATTCTTCGCCTTATCGGCCACTGATTTCACTTTTACTCGGCGAGGGAGCCGGACATTTTTCCAACAGGGCTAGGATGTTTTCCTACCCTTGCTCCGGGGATCCTGAAATGTTCAGGCGGTGGGAAGTCGTTGCGCCATTTTCACACGTGCTCAGACGTGCCGGCGCTGCTCTGCTGTGCTGGGGCTGCTCCGCTGTGCCAGGCTCTTAGAGAGAGGTGGCTATGGCTCCGAAGACTTATTAGATGAATTCAGATGAGGGCTGCAGGTGGTGTTAGAAGATTGCCAGCGGCTTGAGCATCAATTTTCCGGGGCTAGGTTTCCGAGTTCAGAGTTCCTAGTCTCTGGCCGCCATCTGCTTCCATCGGGCACTATGTTGCTTATTCATGCCTGCATTCTAATTTCACCTGGGCCGAAGACGGTGTTCTTTCTTGGGAAGGGTTGATTTTTTCTATTGTTTCATTCTTGAGTCATGCTACCCAAAAAAAGAGCTTCTCTCTTTCTCCGCTTCTTCCAAGCCTCTCTCGTCTTCCGACCGCGTCTCTCCATGGCTACCCGAGCAAGTGGCGGGAAGGAAAAAAAAATCTCTCTCCAGATAGGCTGGGAGAAAAACAGGTTTTCATTAGATGCACGCTGTATGGTGCTGACATCTAGGTTTGGTGCATAGCGTTAATTGATTTCCAGTATGAGGTTTTATTTGAAATTGTGACAAGTTTTGTTGTCACATTTATCCCCCCTTAAAAGCAAAAAAAATAGGCGCGTTACACTGTCAACATGGTAGGCACATCCTACGAGCTCGTCGCATTGGTGACATACATGATAAATGAAAAATTCTTGAATAAAATTGCATATATACATATAATAGGAGAACAAATACAAAATATTCATATGATGCAGCAACTCATATTTTGCTATTGATAAGATTCGATCATCAACTCATGAGGAATACCAAAAGCGTTGGGTTGCGAAATTATGTCGTTTGTTTAAAATGTCCCGATTGCACGTATCAATTTTAGCCAACATTACTGCACAAAATCTTATGGTCGAGAGAGAAGAAAAATGAAAGGAAAAAAAAATTTTGTTGCTGATTTACAATATTTTTTTTTTTTTTTGTTATATTCCTGATCAGTTAAACACGGAACCAGCCAGCTATCAAACCGAACGAAAGTGTAATTTTGGCCAAAAATTACATTTACAGGAAAACAAATTTGGTATTTCCCTCACTTTTTCTTCCCTGTACCAGAGTGCAGCAATAAGGACATGACACGGCGAAGGGAACACAAAGATCAAAGTAAATTAGTGCAGCAAATTTGGACGCAATTCATGAATGGGGATTAATTTGCTCACATGTACTTTCATTTCTTTATCATCTTTTTGAATGATATAATTATCATTTCTGATTGTACGTGTTATCTCATAGGGCCCTGAATTTTTACTACCTAATGCAGTTGAGCCATGGAAGTTCTTTAAATATACTTTGTCCCCTAATTTGAAAATAGGCTTTTTCCTGCCTTTGATTTGTTTGTTCGCAGTTTCGAAGTATCCTTCCTCATTTTCCTGCACAATTTCTTTTGCTGCAGCAAAGTGTTCATTTAAATTTTTTATGTATACAGAATGACTTTCGACCGTTTGGGGTTGATCAAAATTGCTGAATGGCATGTTCAGTTTTCTCCCAAAAAACAATTCAGCAGGAGCAAACTGTGTGACCGCATGGACAGAATTGTTGTAATGAAGTTTAAAAAAAAGTAGTCTGTTTGGCCACTCAAATACTTTCTCAGACATTGCGGAGAGACTCTGTTTTAAAGACAAGTGTATTCGTTCAATCAAGCCATTTGATTCAGGATGATATATAGAGGATTTTCTGTGATTAATTTGCAAATTTTGTAAATAATCCTCGAATTCTTTAGAGCGAAAATTTGGACCGTTGTCAGATAACAAAATTTTGCATAGACCAAATCGGGAAAAGTAACCATTCATAGCCTTTATTACGGCAGGGGTTTTGATGTTTTGTAAAGGGATTGCCTCCAGATGCCTAGAATAGTGGTCGACAATTGTTAGGATGTAATTCTTATTGTCGTAGCTACGAGGCAGAGGCCCAACACAGTCGATTGCTAAGATCTCATTTGGGGCCAAATGACTTTTTGGAATCAATGCACATTTTGTTTTTGTGCTTCTAGACTTATTTTCCAGACATTTAGAACAATTGTCACAGAAACTCTTAGTATCCGAAAACATCCCTACCCAAAAAAATTTTTGATAAAGAAAATCATAGGTCTTTTTGACACCGAAGTGTGGTGCATGTGCATTTTCTAAGCAAGTTGTTATAAATGAGCGCGGAATTAAGATTTTATTATGAATTGATTTATTTTTTCCCCTTGGGTTTGTATGTTTGATCATGACAACATTGGTGTGTGAGTCGACAAAATAGGGTTCCTTAGGGGTCAGAGTGTTGTTTTGAATTTTTTGCAAGATACCAGATACAAAAGTATCCCTTTCCTGATGCTGCCTTATGATTTCATGTGTGATATGATTTTTTAATGCAAAGACATTTATGTTATTTATTTTTACAGTGTCGTCAATGCATCTGGTCAAATAATCACTTGGGTTTCTGAAACCGGGCAGATGTGAAATCTTGTAATCAAAAGGCTGCAGGTATAATAACCAACGTGCAACAATGTCAGGTTGTTTTTCTAACTTCAGATGATACGTTAGTGCTTTTGCATCGGTTAAAATTGTAAAGGGTTTTGCATACAGATATTCATGAAAGTGTTTTACGGATGCAAAAATTGCCAAGAGTTCACGCCTAATAGAAGGGTAACGGGATTCGGCACCTGACAATTTTCTTGAGTAAAATTCAATGGGATAGAATTTTCCCTTATCCTTTTGCATTAGTATGCCACATATTGCCTGCTGAGAAGCATCAGTCACAAGATACAATTCTTCATTAGGGTTCAAATTTCTTAATACAGGCTTCTTAAGTATTGTGTCCTGCAATGTGTCGAAGGCATTTTGACATTCAGAGTTCCAAATAAAAGGAGTGTTTTTTTTTTTTTTTGGTTAGATTGGTTAAAGGTTCAATTACTTATGAAAAATTAAAAATCATATGCCGAAAATAATTTACCATTCCCAGAAATGATTGAAGGGTTTGAAGATCTTTGGGTTTGGGAAAGGACAAAATTTTATTGATGTTTTCCTCAGATGGAGAATACCCATGTTTATCAAAGGTGTAGCCCAAGTACACAATTTTGTTTTTGCATATTTGCATTTTAGCAGGGTCTAATGTCAAATTGAATAATCTCAGTCGATGGAAAACATCACTTAACAATTTGAGCATTTCAGGGAGTGATGAAGAAGCTAATATGATATCATCCAAGAAAAATTGAACATTTTTGCCTGTCAGGTCATTTAAACATTTAGATATGGCCAAATGGAAGAAAGAGGTGGAATTTTTGGCACCGAACGGCAAGCGGCAAGGCTGGAAATTGCCAATTTCAGAGCAGAAAGCAAGTTTTTCCTTATCCTGATCCTGAAGTTTAATTTGGAAAAAAGCAGACTTAAGGTCCAAAACACAATAATAATTTTGACCAGCAATATTTTGTATGATTTCAGCAATTTTAGGCAAGCATATTTTAAAGGATTCAGTTATGCTATTTAATAACCTGTAGTCTATGACCATGCGAAATTTTAATTCTTTGGAATTTTGGTTGGGATGACTGCCTTTCCTGACAAAAAGTACAGGGAAATTATAGAAACTAGTGCTTGGTTCGATCAACTTGGCTTCTAGGAGCTGGGCAATCTCCCTCTGAGCAAACTGTTTTGCAACTTTAGGAATGGGGTAGGGCTTTGTCTGCAAAGGAAAATTGTGAAGAAGTTTGAATTCCGGGGTAACGGCGTCCGTCAGACCAAGCGTGGCATAACTCTTTGAAAAAACAGAGTAATTATCCATCAACAACTTCAAAACTTCCTTTCTATCATTTTCATTAAGGTGATTTAAATCAAAGTCAGACTCCTTTAATTCTTCTTTCCTCAAACTGTCAATATCCTGGGTATTTAAATTGTTGACCTGAAAAATCTGCTCCTCTGTGGGTTTCACTAAATTATTTTCATTGAAAGGTTCGAGTGTCCCAACAATTGTTTTTTTTCTGATTTTGATCTTCTTAGCAGTGTCATTCTCGATAATTGTATAAATAAAATTGTCACTGGTGGTTGTGTGAATGGAATCACTGATTCGATAACCAATTCTATTTGTTTTTGGGGTGAGCAAGACCTGTTTGTGCATCTGCATTTTTTCTGGGATTGCAAGTTTCACAACCTCAAAATTTCCTGGCAAAATAGTTATATTGTGAACAACTTTAGCATTGTATATACCTTTGTCCAAATCGGTGTCATTGGGAGTCTGATTATTTTCAGGTTCAGTGTCAGGGTCAAAAAATTTGAAGTGATTATTGTCCATGATAAGCCTGTTCTTGGCAGGATCAATTATCAACTTGTTTCTCTGTAAGAAATCATATCCTAAGATGAACTGATAATTGTAGCCCCAGTTGTTCTGCGTGACGAAAAATAGGTTCCTGAACCATTTAGTGTCTATTTTGAAAGACAGGTTAACAGATGACATGTAAGGAACGGTGGAGCTGTTCAAAAGTTGAATTTTGACTGAACGGGAGACATACTCCACCTTTGCAACTTCTTTTATTTTAGATAATATGTCAGCCTGAGCCAAGCTGATGCTTGCACCTGAATCGATAACAGCAATGTAAGTCTGTTTGCCAAATTTAATTTCAATTAATGATAAACTGCAATGATTTTGAATATTACATGATGATAAAATCTGAATTTCAGAATTCTCAGCTGATTCATTATAATTGGAAGAAATTTTGGGATGGTCCCTATTCACGTCATATTTTAAGTTTTTTCTTTTGTTTTGAGAACTTTTTTTACTGTCATTACTAAGGGTTGCTTCTTTTTTTTGTGGGGTTTCTGTGGGATCCCTTAGTTTTATTTTCTTATTTTTCTGCCAAAAACCCCCTTTTAGTTTAAATTCCCCCCATAGTTTGAATTTCTTTGGTAGGGTTTGAAAGGACCTCGCCTACTAGTAAAAGATCTACGACTGCCCCTATTGGTTGAATGCCCATTAAAACTACCCCTTTGGCTGTAATTACTGCCCCTATGACTGTATAAATTTCCCCGCTGACTATACGAATTTCCCTGCTGACTAGTGTTAGTAGGGTAATGCCAACATTGGGTGGTGAGATGTGGTTTCCCACAAATATGACATGAAAGTTTGTCATTTTGAAAATTTGTCGTGAAATGGGACCTAGGAATAAATTCCTGAACAGAAGGATTGGCCCAAGATGTGGTTGGTAAATTTTGTTGGTGGGTGTTATTCACCTGCACAGAATTTTCTTTGAAGTGATTTAACTGATCAGTGAGAATTTTTATTTGCTTATTCGTCTCTATTTGGTTTTGAAGTAAAGTTTGAATCTCAATATTAGGGCGACAGCTTATATTTGAAACACTATACTCATCAGAGCTAAATGCACTTTCTATACTTTTGGCAAATTTTGCCGCTTCCTCAAAATTAACTGGACCGAGTTTTTTGACTTCAATTAAGGCTTCTACGAGTTTTGAAAATTTTAAATTTTCCTTTAATTTCTGAATTTCAGCTGAAAGATCATTGACATCAATGTATTTAGTGGCAGCTATTTCAATTTGCTCGATTAAGTCCGAAACTGACTGATTTGGTTTCTGCCTTATATTAGAGAAATTCTCCTGCACTTGTTGAAAATTTGTTTTCACAGAAAATTTATCTATCAATAATTTTGTTAAATCATCAAAAGACTTAGCTGATACAGCACGAGGGTCGTTGATCAGGAAATCAAGTGCTTTGTTCTTTAAATTTAATTTTAAGAATATTAACTTCTTTTCAGGTGACCATTTCTCTAACTCGGCAACATCTGATATTTGTGAAACGAAATTTCTGACACATTCATTTTCCTGGCCTGAGAAAGAGGGTAAAGCATTTGCCAAAGACATATTTGGTGAATTAAAATTGTGAAGAGCGATTGGGAAGGTGGCTTGATTAACTCTGGCGAGTGATTTACTTCGCGTAAGCATAATACATAGCAAAGCGAGATTTTGACACAAATTTCAAACAAATGTTAAAAAAAAGATACCTTACCCCTAAAAAATTGTACATATGTGCAGTGCATAATCATTGCAACACTTCAAATTACATTGCAAAAAAAAAGTTCATTTCATGATGAAATATCTCAATATGTTTGATAATCAATACATATAAATACCCCTAACATAATCTATGTAATACATAAATGCAATAATTTCAAAATTTCAATTCTAAGGAATTCATGCATCGTTAAATAAAAACACATCAGAATGGAATTATGGCATATCACAAAACAATGTATGAGTTGACGATCGAATGAATCAATAATTGATCACAACTTTCAAATGAAACAAAATTAAGCTCAATTAAAAATATTTTTTGAATTTCCCGTGAAAATTTAATAATAATAATAATTACCCAGAAACTCAACCTTGAGATAAAAAAAGAAAAAAAATTTTTTTTGGCAGTGGTTGCGGCACCGACCGCCGGAAATGCAATGAAGTACCGACCTCCTTCTGCGCATGCGCAGAGTAGAAATTACTGCCTTGGGGTCGGGATTTTTTTATGAACCCGACCAGAGGGGCGTTACGATGGGCGGGATTTAATTTCAACAGCCGACTATGCGGTCGGACTCTATGCGGTCGGACGAATTATGTATGGCCGACCACACAAATTAAGATACTTTCCCAATGACCATGCTAAGCGGTCGGACGAAATATGTATGGCCGGCCACGCAAATTAAGATTCTTTCCCAATGACATTCTAAGCGGTCGGACGAATTATGTATGGTCGGCCACACAAATTAAGATACTTTCCAAATGGCCATGCTAAGCGGTCGGACGAAATATGTATGGCCGACCACGCAAATTAAGATTCTTTCCCAATGACATTCTAAGCGGTCGGACGAATTATGTATGATCGGCCACACAAATTAAGATACTTTCCCAATGACATTCTAAGCGGTCGGAAGAAATATGTATGGCCGACCACACAAATTAAGATTCTTTCCCAATGACATTCTAAGCGGTCGGACGAAATATGTACGGCCGACCACACAAATTAAGATTCTTTCCCAATGACATTCTAAGCGGTCGGACGAATTATGTATGGTCGGCCACACAAATTAAGATACTTTCCCAATGACATTCTAAGCGGTCGGACGAATTATGTATGGCCGGCCACACAAATTAAGATACTTTCCCAATGACATTCTAAGCGGTCGGAAGAAATGTGTATGGCCTACCACACAAATTAAGATTCTTTCTCAATGACATTCTAAGCGGTCGGACGAATTATGTATGGCCGGCCACACAAATTAAGATACTTTCCCAATGACATTCTAAGCGGTCGGACGAAATATGTATGGCCGACCACACAAATTAACATTCTTTCCCAATGACATTCTAAGCGGTCGGACGAATTATGTATGGCCGGCCACACAAATTAAGATACTTTCCCAATGATATTCTAAGCGGTCGGACGAGTAATATATGGCCGACTACGCAAATTAAGATATATACGCCGAGCGAAATGATAGTTCTGGAATTAATATAGATATTAAAACGGCATACACGATCTGTAATTATGCTTTAATCATAATTCAATTATTCGATGCGATACATCGACCATCTCCGACCCATGCCCTCGAGTGCCGCTGCTTTGGGTCGGACATGATTCAAATAGACCTTATGAAATTCTATGGAGGTCGGATGTATAATATGAGACTTAATATGAATTTCCAGTGAAATACTATATTTAACGGTAATTTAATAAGAATTAAGGTAGATTTACGGCGATGTGTGTCACCGCCGGTCCGTATAATACGGCAGAAATTCTTTTCCGAACTCTGACTCATGCCCTCGAGCGCGAAATTCTAGGGAGGTCGGAAGTGTAATATGTGACTTACAGTAACGGGTTTCAGGAGTGTGTGTGTGGGGGGGGGGGCGGGGGTGACAGGGGTCCCGTGCCCCCCCCCCCCTGAATGAATAAATTTCACTATTTTATTTATTACTTTTTAATTCACCTTTCATTTTTTACGTAGTTAGTTAAAAAGAACACAAGATAGGGGTAACTAGGGAGCCTTGACCATAAGGGTGGCTTGACCCACCCACCCTTCAATTTTTTATTTAAAAATATTTTAGCTGTTTCTCACTATATGGCAGTCAAAGCTAGTGATGTGATCAGGCACCCATCTTAGTTTTATCCATCTAGCTATCAGAGGTGTGGAGATATTTAGAAAAAATGTTTTTCAACCTAAAAACTAAGAATTTTGAGCACAGTTTGTAAGACCTTTCCAGCAAATGTAATTAGTTTATACTTTTGCAAATGGGATTTTCTAAATACTATAATATTAAGCTTTTATTAAATAAGTTTTAAAAAATATTAATTTTAGAAAATCTCTGTGTAAATTCATATTGTAAAAATGAAACATTCAAAAACACTAACAAATTTTTATTTTTAACATCCTTCACAGACAATTCTTAGGTAAAAAACCATAAAATAAGCTAATCTGTTGCAGCAAATATCAATACTTCCATCAAAAATGGTCAAATAATTTACAAAATGGAGGCATTTAAAGTACAAGTATGGTAAAAATAGTTATTAAATTATCGACAAAGAAATATTATAGGAAATCTAAAACAAATACTTTACTTTCGGGAACCAGTTAACATAAGAATTCTAAGAAATTATTAAAACCACTCTTAAAGACATATCTAATCATGATAAAACCAAAAAATTTAAATAGAAATAATCTTGAACTGAACTTTCAAGCAGTATAATTGTTACTGCAAGAGTAACAAGTGATAGTTAAAGTATAGAAGTAATGTAGTTTTGGTTACGTAAAAAATACTGCACCGTATGCAGGTAAAAGGCAGTATCTGCAGAGATTATTTTTCGAGATATTTGAAGAAATGTGTGGTGCATTCCGTACCAACAACGGGAAAATGTTGGAATTAGACGTTTTTTTTCGCGCCGCTTTTTCGGCGGAAACCAAATAAGCGAGCTTGTACAATAAAGGCAATGTACCATAGATGACAAAAATGCAAAAAGAAAAAAGAAAACTGTGCAGTTTCTGCCCTTTACCTACACACGGCAGAATAGACATATATATGTAAAACAAATTGAAATCTTCCAACAACCAGTCATATTGAGCTATTCTCTAATCAAAAACTTAGCTTTTAATGAATGAATACAGTATTTTAACTATTAAAAAATAATAAAAATATTTACTTATGTGCACAACTCGATTTCAAATGATTTCATTAGGTGTCGAAAAAAAAATCTTAGATTACTTCAGTTACAAACAACATTAAAATGCAAAACCAGTTATTAATTTCAAAATATGTATATGGTTTTAAAATAAAAGAGTTTTAAAGCCGGAAAAAAGGAACCCTTCGAGTAATCTGAAGTACCAGGAAATAAGAACATGGTAACAAAAAAAAAAAAAATAAAATTTGATTTTAAGTCAAAATTAATTTTAGCAATTAAATTAAAAATGCCAAGTGATAACTTTAAAGATTTTTTAGCATTAATTTAAAAAACAAAGATCCTTTCTTGAAATCGTGATATAACAGTATGCTAATTACTTCAAGGCAATGAGTAAAAGCATGGGAGCAAAGTCATTAATGACGGCTTCCTCTTTGCCTGCAGGGTTGTTTATTTTACATAGCATGGAATGCGTGAAGGGAAATTCAAGCTAGGTAAAATAAAGAACTTTACAGACACAGAATCAATCTTAGAAAGCTCATCCTAAGATTGAATACTTTGACCTTGAGAAAAACAGGGTGGCGACAGGAACTGTGAAAAAAAGTTCCCTGACTTTTCCCTGATTAAGTTCACCAAATTTCCCTGATTTACGTTACTAATGATAATAGTTTTCTTTCTTTGCTCTACTTGAAATCCATTGTATGTTTGTATAAAATGCAGTATTTTAAACGTTTTAAGTTGTGTAAAGTTGTTGAACAAAAGATATATTTTTAAAATATGCTTCTTTTTCAATAAAATGGTTTTAAAAAAAAACATATCAAGTCAATTTTTTGGGGGGAAGAAAAACCTATAAAAGAGTATATTAAATTTTTCTACAATGGAAAGATTGTAGAAAATTAAGAAAAAAAATACTTTACTTCCAGAAACCACTTAGCATAAGAATTTTAGGAAACTATTAAAATTACTCATAAAAACATATGTGTATTTATGATAGAACTAAAAAGTAATTGAAATTATTTTGAACTAAGTTTTCACACAATACAATATTTGTTGCAAGAATAACAAGTAATAGTGAAAGAATAGAAGTAATGTAGTTATTATTATATAACTAATTGACATATTTATGCAAAACAGATGAAACCATTTGACATCCATTCATAGGGAGCTTTTCTCTAATCAAGAACATAGGTTTTAATAAATGAATACAGCATTTTAACAATAAAAAAAATAAAGATTTTTACTTAAGTACACAAGTTAACTCTATTTCAAATGATTTCAGTATGCAACGAAAAAAAATCTTAGATTGCTTTTGTAACAAAAAAACTTTGAAATGCACGAAAAAAAAAAAAAAAAAAAGAAAAAAAGCAATTAGTTAATTCCAAAATATATAAAAGAATACAACATGGTTATAAAATTAAAGAATCACTTAAGTCTGCAGAAAAGAAAACCTTGATAATCTGCGGTAACAACAAATAGTATAACGGCAAAAAAAACATAAGTTTTTCTAATTGAAAGTTCAATTTTAGCAATTAAATTAAAAACGCGAAGAAGTAATAACTTTTATGCTTTTATAATATTAATTCAAAAACCAAAGATTTCTTCTTGAAATCGTGATTACAGTACGCTAGTTACTTCGAGACAATGGAATAAAGGCAAAGGAGCTAAGGCGTTAATGAAGATTTCCTCTTTGCCTGTATGGTTGTTTATTTTACGTAGCAATGAAAGCGTAATAGGAAATTTCAAGCTAGGTAAAATAAACAGCCTAACAGACACAGAAGCAATCTTAGGAAGTTCATCCTGTGGTTAATTAGTAAGATTCAATACTTTGACGCTGAGGAAAAAAGATGCACAAATATGCGGCAGTGTATAATCGCACCTCATTAATTTTACTTTTTTTTGAACAGATAACTGGCGGAAAATGTGAAGGGAATTAGAGTACTTAATTTTGTAAAGCAAAAAAAAAAAATTTTTTTTCTTCATAAAATCAATTTTCCCTGATTTTTCGTTATTTTTTCCAAATTCCCTGATATTTCCCTGAGTGATAAAGTTCCCTGACTTTTCCCTGATCTGTCGCCACCCTGTTGCACATATGCTAATAAAATTGAACTATGAAGTCTATTATGCATCTATTTACACGACAAACAAAACCACGTGTTTTTTGGGGCTGTTTTTACACTCTGACATTTAAAATGTGACCACAGCAAACAACAATCACAACGCACAGAATTTGCATTTTCTATGTCTTTGTGACACACTGAACACATCCATATGTTTAATTTTCTCTTTCTTTCAACCACACTCTTGACAGCAATCCATCCTGCATTAGTAAAGAATGGGCGAATTAAATACAAGTCAGCATCGCTATCTAGAGCTCCACAATGTATTTTTTCTGGTAGATGCTCTACTTGTGCCTTTGAGATTAACTCACCTTTAATGGCCTTTTTTTTAACCCATTAAGCGCCGCTATATGAACCACATTGAAAACGCATAAGTTTTCATGTGTTTTGGTATTCAATACACATCTCTAATCATGTATAGCTGAAATTTCGCAAAAATATTTTTTTGGTTAGGAGATATGGTATGGTCCCAAAATGGGAGACTTGGCGTTTAATGGGGACAACATACACATCCCTGCCACTATGTTGATACTTGAATAATTTCTGGCTAAATCCAATTAGAAAGCCCTAAAATCGTTTTTATGTAATTAATATGGTTAGGTATTGGTACTTTATGTACATATTTAACATATTCAAGCTTTAAAATGTAGAACTTTTAAGTTTTCATGACATACAAAGCTATACAACTTGGGCCCCCTTGCAACAAAAGCTGGTGGAGCCGAGCCCCAGAGGCTAGCAGTGTATATTTGCAACATTAATAAGTATTAGTATGCTAGTTATTTTCAATTTCTTGAGCCGTTGGAGCCCTTAAGAACGTCTCCCCCCTCCCTCTGCCGTACATCACTCCGTGTCTGGTTTTCATTCTTGTTGCATTCCTTCTTATACATTTTTGTACAAAACGGAACTTTTCCCACACATTTTACTACCTTTTAGCGAAAAGCCTTAGGATTTTCATATACAAAAAGAGAAGAGGTAGCGTTTTCTATTAACCATGTAGGGGGATCGAGAAATGGTAAATGACAATGACATGAAACACTATATAAAATGTATCTTATAAAATGGAACTAAGATATTTTTGGGCTCCCTGATGGTGTAATTGGGTTATTATAGGCAAGAGTTTTTTTGCAGTCAACATTTCGGTTGCTTCGCAACATGTTTGATGACATGATTTATTCATCATCATAATGTTTTTAGATATAAATGTCTAGCATGCTTCGCATTGAGGAATTATCAACGGTCATAGTTTCTCCGATTTCATCCAACAAATTACAATAAATGGTAAAAATGTAGAGTGAGACAGTTATCGCATTATCTGTGATCTAAACGATTTCTATTAGTTTTTTTTTTTTTTCTCAACTATCTGAAAAGAATTTGGCGATTCACAAACAAGTGATACTGCACACATCTTCTTGTTTTGAACTAAAATATATTATTTTAATAGTATTTGAAGCTCGTAGCAAAGTTAAAAGTTCTTGCTACATTTTTGATTTCAAAAAAAAAAGTGAAGAAATTTCTCTATTCAAATTCAACCTCCTTAATTGAAGGGGGAGCGCCCTCAAGGGGGAGGGGAGCATGGAGCTGACTGAGATACAAAATATTTTTATGGAGGGGGGAGGAGTAGTTTTAAAAAGAATTTGAACTCCTTTTACGGAAATATCTTTTGTGATCTGTAGAAATTCAGAGAGATGCGTCATTTTCCTCAGGGAGGATTGGCACCCCTGTTTTTTCAGAACTTTCTTCTAAACGAATGGAATGTTACTTGTTTTGATAAAAGCACTTGCTCTTGACCTTGTACAACAAAAGAGTGTTTACAATGAGAAACTACAAAGGGGGCTGTGGGAAAAGGGGGAGAATTCATTCATGCAAAATGGGTGAAGACGATTTCTACTGGGCATGACTTGCTCTGCTAATCAGAACACGCCAAGTCTCCCATTTTGGGACTTCAGTAAATAAAGTCCTCTAAAACTCCTTTAAATTATTTTTCTTGACCCCTGTTTGTTGTGATTTGAAAAAAGGTCTATTGAGCTTCATATTCCATGTTCCTAATTTCCTGCATTTACATTTATTATTTTTAGGGAATTTTTTCCCCTTGTAATGCAAAAACAAGAAATTTTCGCAAAATTTGAAAATTTTTCAAAAAAGAATTTACATTCCAAATCTTTTTGAAAAAAATTACCAGTAAAGTTTGGTTCTCTATCATTCATTTTAAAAAAATTCAAAAGGATATCTTAATTACTTGATGAAAAAAAATCTTAATTGAAGGTTCCCAAAATGGGAGACTTGGCGCTTAATGGGTTTTAATGTCATCTGATGTGAACCACGATAACATGACACTGATTTTTTCTGAAGAATGCTTCCTTACAAACGGCAACGGCTTACGGCGTCTTTTGTTTGGAAGCCCAATGGCAGTCAAGGTGGACCCCTTGGGTCTGCCACGGCATTTGACTATAGGAGGTAATTTGATCTCTCCAATTACAGTTGCCTTCAAGTTTGTAAAGCCTTGACACTGTGTTTCCTTGGCGGCTAGAGACAGGGTTTCCCCAGTGTCTGGAGACTGGATTTCGTTGGCAGCTAGAGACAAAGTCTCGACGCCTGGAGACTGAGTTTCCTCGGCGGCTGGAGACTGAGTTTCCTCAGTGTCTGCAGACTGTGTTTCCACGGCAGCTGGAGACAAGATTTCTTCAGCATCTGGAGACTGGATTTCGTTGACCACTACAGACTGGGTTCTCTTGGTAATCGGAGACTGCGTTTCCTCAGCGTCTGTAGACTGTTTCTTCAGCATCAGGAGTTTGCGCAGCTGCTTGTGAACAGTTTACATTTTTCACGGTCAACTCAACTTCTTTGCCTTCAGCCCAAAGACCATATAATTGACTTAGCAAATCAATTTTGGACTGATATTCGCTACTTTCAGATATCAAAACATTTAACTTATTACTAACCACTGCCGCTTTTCTAAATTTTTGTTGGGTTGACAGTCTAACCTGACTTGAACTCGACCCAGCAACTTGAACTCGAACAGGAGGAGCTGCAGGTTCAGTGTGTTTCAAACTCATTGATTTCCAAAAATACTTTTTTGTCCACCTTTGACTGATAATTTCTTCATTGACAGGCAAAGACAAACATCTTCTAAGGTAAGACATATGCCTGCAGGGTAATTTAGATGACAAATAAAAAGTACATTGGCGTGATTCTATGCCAGTAGAATGAGCGGAAATATCAACTTCCGAGACTTGATTAATAGCTTGCAACTCGGGCCTTATTAACTCAAAAGCATACGGTGTCAAGCAATTAAAATAAAACTGCTCCTCTTTTGAATTTAAGGTCTCGGTCGGAATTTTGTTGAAGACTCTAGCAGCTCTTTCAGAGATTTCGAGCCTTATGCATTTAAGTACTGAAAAAAAGCCTTTAAAGAATTCTTCTAAAGTCGAAAAACGTGTGATTACACTTTTTAGCTTGGAATTCAAACATTCTACACGATTGTTTGTTCTGTTGAACAGTGAGCCATTTGTAAAATGGGAAATTTGAGTCCATTCGTCAATTCTGTCCTTCCAATTTTTATCAAAATACTCGATAACATGCAGAGGAGCTGCTTCTTTTAGTTCTTCATATAACTTGTTATATTCTGGGAGTGTTTTCGAAAAACACATTTTTTGTAGGATCGACTTGATAGTTGCCACAGTATTTGGAGCCAATCCCATTTTGGTCACAGAAATTTCTCTGTTAAAAATTTTCAGTGTATGGAATAGGCATATTCTTAGTTTCACATGAGGGAAAACCGCTTTGAACATTTCCCTCTCTTGCATATCCTTGTCAGTGATCACTATTTTAGTGTCCACCCAGCTGGGATTTAACTCTTTAAACATCTCCAAGAACCAACGATAAACATCATTATCTTCAGTGGTAAATACGCCAAAGGCAACCACAACAGATTCTCCATTCCCATCTTCAGCCATCATATTGAAAATTGGTGTTCTTAAGTTCACTAACTTGTAAGTGCAATCTGCGAACAGTATTTGTGGATAATCAGTGTAGCTTTTTTTCATTATCTCATCTTGAATAAAAATAGCTTTTAAATTCCTTTCTGAATCAGTCAGAATGTTTACTGAACAATCATAGGTTTGTCTTAGCGATTCAATAATTTTTTCTATTGGCTCTTTATTTGATGCACCTAGAGCGGGATAAAAAACCAAAAATTAGCATTTTGATGAAAGCAAATATTAAGTACATTAACATTTTACAAATAACATAATCAGGGTTCTGGAGAAAAAATTCCCTGTATGAATATGAAAACGAACGAACACTGATACAGAAAAAAAAAAAAAAAAAAAACAATACTATCCCAACAGCTTCAACTCAGGAAAAACTAAATAACGGGAAATAAAAGAATTCATTATTACTGAAATAATAGCATTACATTTAATTAAAAAAAAGACTCCTCTTTTGAATTCATTACTCGAACCTAGATAAAAAAAATGTTTTGATCACTAGTTTCATGCTCCTTAAATTAAGTTAGCATAAATTTCAAGTATATAAGAACTAAAACAATTAATACAGGGTACAAAGTTTCCTAACTTCCCTGATTAAGTTTCAAATTTCCCTGATTTACGTTACGAATGATTATGGCTTCCTTTCTTTTCCCTGCCTGAAAAGCACTGCATATTTTATAGTAAAAGATATATTCTGGAACAAGTTCTATATCTGGCAGGGGTGTTTATTTTTCAAAGACACACAAACAAGACATGACTCCTCTTTTATGAATATAGTACACAATAAGCTTTTAAAGCAATTTAAAAAAAAATAATAATTGATTGAAATTTTAGCACTAGTTTGGTAGCAATAATGCTTCCGTGTTTTACTCCGTCAGATAATAACTGAAAAAATATTATGAGAAGATAACAAAATTTAACATTTGTGTTTTACGGACGATCTGTAAAATGCTGCTGTTCTTAGAGTATACCGTATTTTCCGGGAGATAAGCCGCGGCTTATACGTGTTTAAGAGCCGAATTTTATCTCCTGCGGCTTATCTGCCATAGCGGCTTATACAATGTTGCAGTATTTTTTCAAGCATTTTTAAATTCATGCTTTTTTGAAAAAAAAAAAAAAAAAAAAAAAAAAAAATCCGTGAAATTCTCTATTCACGTCTAAATTTCAAACCATGCATTCAGCTACGCTGCCGTCGGTCACGCATATAGAATACAACACAAACTCAGTTCAGTTCATTTCACACACACCGGTTCCGTTTTTTTTTAACAAGTTTTCATGCTGATTGCTTATGTTCGATGAGCACGATCGGTAGTGACCGATCGGTTAATTACGTGACAAGAATGAAGTCAGCTAATGTGAAAGCATTAAAGACGACGTCATTATTTTAACCGGTTAGCTACCGGTCGCTCCATGAAAGTATTTACAAAAATGACCGGAATTTTCTTTCCTGATAACACTTTAGAATACTATTGAAGCGGAAGGACCTTAATTCGATAATTCTCTTACTTTTACAGTGTTTTGGAATTTCTTTTAAGATTGGCAACCGCTAAATTACACTCACGAATGGCAACCGCATGATCAAGATTCGCTCCGTCCATTTCCACGTGTTTTACTCTAGTGGACTTGCAGCTGATAATTTCGCTGTTAATTATATAAACCGTTTGAAATGCCTCGCAGAAAAAGCTATACTGCTGCTTTGAAGCTTTCTGCTATACAACGCGCTGAAGTTGTTGGGAATAGGGCTGCAGCTCGCGAATTCGAAGTAGATGAACGTTGCATCAGAAGATGGCGTAATGATAAAGCTTCGTTGGAAGTTATTCCCAAAACGAAAAGAGCTAAGCGAGGTGGAAATGTTGCTTGGCCGACTTTAGAAGATAATTTCGAGAAATGGATCCAAGAGCAAAGAGAAAAAGGACTGTCGGTTTCTACAGTTAAAATTCGCATTCAAGCCCAACTCATAGCAAAACAGTTGAACATTAGTAACTTCAAAGGGGGTCCAACCTGGTGCTACAGGTTTATGCGCCGAAAAAAATTTTATGTTCGTTCAAGAACAACTGTAGGCCAGAAACTGCCTGACGATTGGCTGGCGAAAAAAACATCGTTCTTAGAATACGTCAAGACGTACATTGCTGAAAAGAAATTGCACAGCGGGCAAGTTTTTAATATGGATGAGGTACCGCTAACCTTTGATATTCCGCCCACAAGAACTGTTAACAAAGCAGGGGACAAGACCATACCAATCGTCACTACAGGACGTGAAAAAAGTTCATTTACATGCGTATTGTCTTGTGCTGCAAATGGAGACAAATTAAAGCCATTACTGATTTTCAAACGAAAGACTGTTCCCAAGGGAAATTTCCCAAAGGATGTCATTATCAAAGCGAATCCCAAGGGCGGGATGTGCGAGAGCGTAATGTTAGAGTGGCTGGAGGAGGTCTTTCGGCGACGGAATGGTGCCTTTTTCCAGCCACAGAGTCTGCTAATATTAGACTCTATGGAGTCATACCTGTTGGATTCTGTCAAGTCCAAGTGCAGCAGGATGGCAACTGGTTTAGCTGTCATACCTGGAGGTTTGACTAAAGTTCTTCAGCCGCTAGACGTCACGATTAATAAATCGTTTAAAAGCCAGATGCGCGCCAAGTGGGAAGAGTGGATGCGCAACGGATTGCACTCCTTCACGGAATCAGGCCGAATGAGACGAGCGACCTATGAAGAAGTTGCTGAATAGGTTTCTTTTTCGTGGAACTCGGTTAAAATAACAACAATAACCGCTGGTTTCAAGGAAGCAGAGATTTTTAGCTCTGATGCAATAGACTCGGACACTTCCGATACATCGGATGTAGAAAGTGTAACTGACAATGAAAATTAAAATTTGTATCTGAACTTATTTCGCTCAGATGATGGAGATTTGGAATTCGATGGTTTCGAATAGAATTATATAATATAAATATATACCTTGAATAATTTGTAAATAAATAACCATTTTTCTTTTAAAAAAATGTTGTGATTAGTCCTAACCAGATATATCTTAAGTATAGCGCAAAAAATAAATAAAACAAGAAAGGTAAGTCAATATGTGTTTTTATATTACTCTGTCGTTGTTTTTGAACGATGTCATTGTTTCAATCATATGACTTATTTTTTTAATGCTCGCATGTCAATTTTTTAGAAAAACTTAAGTGCGGCTTATACGATGAATTTTTTTTTTTCTTCTCTCGAATTTCGGTGGGTGCGGCTTATCTCCCGGAAAATACGGTACCTATTGTTCACAAGTATTGTACAAATTAGGCATATTGAGAGTATATTTACCTCGCACTTTAATGTTGGACAAGTCTCTAAGGGTAATCTTTTTCTGTGTCAAATTAGTGTATTTTTCTTGCACAAGCTTTTTGTTTGCCTTCATCTCTAACAGCTCTAAAATTTCTTGCTGGACATCAGGCGCTAAACTCCTCTGTCTGGGAAGGTAACTAAATAATTCTTTGGATACCTGCAAAATTTTAAAATAAAATCAATTATTTATGTAATAGAAATATAATTGTATTGCACTACTAGTGGCACCTGCACGTTTTTGCTCGTGGTAGAAAATTAAAAAGATCGTTTGGTTCGCCTGTATATTTACAAATAATGTAAGGTGAATTTCTCGCCAATTGGCTTGCCCATGTTACGGTTCCACGTCATGATAACTTAGTAATTTACTCGTCCATCTTATGATAATTTTGAAAAGGAAAATGTTCTTAAAATTAAAAAAGAACAAAATCGAATTTTCGAAAAATCGCTGAAATTCCAAATTTTATGAATCTTTTAATGGCAATTTAACACAGGTTAATTTAAAGATGTGGGAAACAAATTTGCCTTACCTCATGATTGTGTTCATTTGACATGTCAGAGATGACAAGTTGGGTTGCATCTTCACTCAATTTTACGTAAATAAATGCCGTACATCCTTGACGCATAGACCTATAAACATAAGACAACAAAGACATTAAGTATGTTATATTTTATGATCACGTTAATTAAGCACATGAAAGTTCACTAAGTTTTTATGAGTTACAACTAGTGATGTGCTTGGTATCTCGGCGAGCTGCGTTAATTATCCATCACATCACTAGTCGTAACAATAGGGAAGTTGCAACCTATTAAATGTTCATATTTTTGCTATTGGATATTGTTTATTGACCCTCAAAACTAAAAAATTCACCATCGCCGAATTTTAAAACACCATGGTTGATTTTTAATTAATTTTTAAAAATCCTCGCGCAAAAGATTCGAATATGTCCGAGAGAATGAGAGGTTTGATGTTCTAGAAACGCGAGGAGTTTAATGTGATAGCAGGGCATACACTAGAAATTTCACGTTGCTAGTGGCGAGGTGGCTGTTGCTTAACGCGTGTCCTTGCAAGGAATAGCAATTTTAACATTTTAAAGAAAAAGACAAACTCTTCAGTATCCACTTGATAGTTAAGCCGAGACTTTGAACATACTCATTGCTATTATCTTCAGACAAAATTTTTCAGTTAAGGAAATATTGGTCCCGCCAGATCACAGCGACTGCCCATCTGTGTGCCCTTCATATCATATGCCCTTATCTCATTAAGCATGCAACTGATCGGAATTTTTAGTAATTGCACGCAACATGCACAAAATTGGACCCCCCCTGTAAGATTAACAGGGGAATCCCCCGTAAATTATTTAACAGGATAATGAATCTTAAACAAAGGCTTTCTTTCGTAGAAATAAATAGCGAAGGGGAAAATTCAGTTTTTTCTCCTATTTTGCTGAATTTGTAAGAATGCTTGTACCATTTAAAATTCATCATAGGACAAATTTCTGCCAATTAAATTTGAAGCAGAAGGGGATATATTTCCCTAAGAATTGAACCTTATTTCAAATCTTGTAGTAAAAAAAATGTTGGATAATGCAAATCTGATGCAGTCTATGTTACTTTATTAATGATATGCTTTTTCAAGTCAAATATTGTAGTGATTACTGTAAATTTACGACTGTAATAATTCTGAACAAATTATTTAGTACTTTTCTCCCACAGAGTCAAAATAATCCCCCCTAAAATTGAACCATATTTCAAACCCTGATAATGAAAATATGCTTAATTAGGGTTAGATAAAATCACTTTTTGTAATATTACTGTTAAAAGACACCAAAAAATTAAGACTAATTTGCTTTCTATTGGTTCAGTACATCGTCAGTACCATGCTAAACTAAGAAATGTGAAAAATAGCACTTTTCAGGAGAACCAAAAACCGAACATGTTTTTCCACCTGACGCTTTTACGTATTTTCAATTTTATAAATGTTAGAGATAAATTTTGAATGTAAAAATAGTTAAGTCACTGAATCGAAGTTAAAATGTTGAACATGAAATTTGACGGCAAATCGTGTAGCGATTTTTCACATCGATATTTTAGCAGGGTGCCGACGATACGAGAAAAGATAATTAAGCAATGATCACAGAAAAGCAAAATCTAATTAAAAATAGAAATTACGATGTTTTTCTTTGTCCAAGGTTATCTTTTTTCTTCTTGAATGTACCTCCGTGGACACACGCGAGTTTGACAAAGTAGTATTTTAGGTCCGGACAAGCATTAGCACCACGATTTGGATAGCGCTTTTTAGCTGCTTCCAAAGTTCTGCAATCAACGATGAAAAAATCCGAATAACTTTTCATTTTGAACTCTTTTAAACAGTTCTCGAATTCAATGTACGATTTGAAACTCGCACCGCGTTCCATGACGATAGCCATTTTTACACGAACCAAGCACGCACGGAAGTAGTTGCAACTAGTGACGTCGCTAGCTGGAACCGCCGCGCCACGCGAAGCGAAGGAGGCGGGAGGCGTGTCAATCCGTTGAAAGTGTCAGATTTGCGCATGCGCAAGTTTCTAGGTCGGATATCGAATCTAGCTCCGACGGTCGGTGCCGCAACCACTGCGTTTTTTTTTTTTTTTTGGAACGGCACCATATGTTATGCTGGGGTGTTGACTTACCACCAGCAGGGCGGACGGTATATGTATAGTGGTTAGTACAAGAATATCCTGGTTACAGGAGTTAGGAGTATGAGCTTGGCTGCATCAAAAAGGATTAACGTTAGGTCAGAAAAACACTTCTTTATTCTCTCTAGGAGACATTAGATATCACAATAACTTGAATTAGGTGTACACCTTAAATGAGCATGATTGAAACTTATAGCATCATTAGAAATTATTCCGATTAAACAAACATGGTAAAAGAAAAAATACATGCGCCTAGGGGTTAAACATGGTAAAAGAAAATATACATGTACAAAAATCAACCTCACCCAAAGAGTCCAGACCAAACACTCGTACGACGACGCCGGATGTATTTTGGAGCATAGCAGCGACCTTAGGTCACGCGCGGGCCGTAGAATCGACCTCTACGAGCCCTCGCTTGAGAGACACGCGCACTAGATACAGATTCTTCGCCTTATCGGCCACTGATTTCACTTTTACTCGGCGAGGGAGCCGGACATTTTTCCAACAGGGCTAGGATGTTTTCCTACCCTTGCTCCGGGGATCCTGAAATGTTCAGGCGGTGGGAAGTCGTTGCGCCATTTTCACACGTGCTCAGACGTGCCGGGGCTGCTCTGCTGTGCTGGGGCTGCTCCGCTGTGCCAGGCTCTTAGAGAGAGGTGGCTATGGCTCCGAAGACTTATTAGATGAATTCAGATGAGGGCTGCAGGTGGTGTTAGAAGATTGCCAGCGGCTTGAGCATCAATTTTCCGGGGCTAGGTTTCCGAGTTCAGAGTTCCTAGTCTCTGGCCGCCATCTGCTTCCATCGGGCACTATGTGGCTTATTCATGCCTGCATTCTAATTTCACCTGGGCCGAAGACGGTGTTCTTTCTTGGGAAGGGTTGATTTTTTCTATTGTTTCATTCTTGAGTCATGCTACCCAAAAAAAGAGCTTCTCTCTTTCTCCGCTTCTTCCAGGCCTCTCTCGTCTTCCGACCGCGTCTCTCCATGGCTACCCGAGCAAGTGGCGGGAAGGAAAAAAAATCTCTCTCCAGATAGGCTGGGAGAAAAACAGGTTTTCATTAGATGCACGCTGTATGGTGCTGACATCTAGGTTTGGTGCATAGCGTTAATTGATTTTCAGTATGAGGTTTTATTTGAAATTGTGACAAGTTTTGTTGTCACAGGTGACCCCGTCTTTTTTTCTATAAAACGTACCGCTGTTAAAACTGCCATAGACTCATCTAATTAAATGAGACTTCTCACTTCTGAAGACTGCTCTGCATTCTTACTATCATTGACTAATTAATTGCTGAAATGTGGGCATTGATGACAGGTTCAAATTTACTATTTTTATTTTCATTTTTGTCATCACCGCTCTCATCTCTGTTGGATAACGGACCAGGGCAAGTAGTGACATTGTCACGACGTGCCTCCTTGACTTCGTCACAACTAACTCCGTGTTACGCTATTTTGAACTTTACTGAATAGTTTCCGAAATAGTATCATAATCAACAAATGAAATGCATAGAATAACAGCTCGAAACATAGGCATTTAAATAATGTTAAGAATGTTTTTCATACTTCAAAGTCCTTAGTGGCAATTGCAACGCAGGTCACAAAATTTACTTTAGTTGTAGAAAACACAATAAATATTTTTATTTTGAAAACAGTCCAACACTATACTTCCAAACTTACATAAGATGCTGAGACTATCAACCTGCTCACTCACATGACACGACAGGTGTTGAAACCTATTGACTTAGTTAGGAGGCTCGATGACACAAGTTGCCACTAGGATAACTAACCCAAGTCTCCCCTAATACATCCCTTTTACTTCCTTTTACAAAAAAGGAAGTAAAAGGGATTACTTCCTTTTTTGTAAAAGTAAAAAAAAAAATCACTCAAAAATCGACTTCAATTTCCATTTTGCTCACCTCCGAATGAATGTTGAGTTTTTTTTTTCGACTCGATCACACGTGCACATGTACCTAAGAACGTAGACACCCGAAATATCCATTTTGACTATTCCCGAGTTAATTACAACGTTTTTTCTCGTGACGTATGTGTATACGTATGTATGTGCGTATATACGTATGTGCGTATATACGTATGTGTGTATGTGTGTATGTGCGTATGTATGTCGCATAACTAAAGAACGGTATGTCCTAGAAAGTTGAAATTTGGTACATAGACTCCTAGTGAGGGCTAGTTATGCACCTCTCCTTTTGATTGCATTCGGGTGTTTCTAAAGGGATCTTTTGCACTTTTTTGCGGGGAAATCATTGTTGATCTCGATGCAAACTCGAGTGGTGTCATAATTTGGCGAACACTTGGCAATATATCGCAGGTCTTTTGGTCGCTAATTTTTACCGTGAAATTGGCGACAAATTTGGCGATTTTTTATTTAAAAAAAAATCTGATTTTAATTTGTCAACAGTTGGTGATATTTAGAGAGTTAACTACTGAATCTCATTAAAATTGCCAATAATGGGGAAATAACATGAATTTGGTGTAAAAGGAAGTCATGTGATGCACACATCAGCTTGTTTGTTGAAATATTTAAAAAAACAATCGTTTGACTGTGATTTACAATGTTGCAAAAACAGAACTGTAGCTCAAAATCTTGCTTTGTGTTCAGATTCTATATTCACCTAAATTCTGAACAGAATTTTTCAGAAGAAAATAATTCATAAAAATGATAGTTTTCAGGCCATGGTGATGCATTGAAGCAATGCGTAATAAAAGCAGAATCTATCTGTTTTTCGACAAAACAACCAAAATGTGAATTCTTTCTTTATTTTTTTTCGAAAGCGGGGAGAAAAGACACTTTGTAATAAAACCTTATTAATGAAATTTTATATAGTAATTAGAAAGTTATGGATTCCCTCCCTCTCCCCCCAGAGGAAACACTTTAGGCAAGTACATATTTGTTTGCGTACAAGGTTTGTTTGCGTACATGGCGTTGTATTTAAATTTATTTCTTTTGGTCGATTGCCCACAGTTACATGTAAACGTTAAGAAGTTGGTATCAGCTCTTAGCTTCACTGAAGTTAACATTTAATTATCATGAATAACTCTTTAAAGTAGGAAAACAGGTCAATAACTTTTTTCTATTTCTAGTTTTAATCGATTAGCCACACTTTCTTGCAAGAAAACAATAACTGACATTTTAAACGCTTTTGACACCTTCATTTTTTAAAAAAGAATGTTCATATGAAGATGAAAATAAAATTAAGAATGCTTGAAAGAGGGCTTGCTATGTAACTTAAACCTTTATTTAGTCAGTGTAAAGGGGATATAAAATAATAATAACGACAGAAATTAATGCGCAACAAACAAGAAAACTGATCACGACAAAAAAGATTAAACCGGCTCTTAATGAAACAAAAGTAATCACACTGACTTGTCTATAAAGAATATTTAGGAGCATAACTGAGGAAAAATAGTTGAAATTTGCAGTCTTCGTATTTTTTTTCCTGTTTTCTTATAAACAGGAAATAAAGCTTTTTTTGATTTTTTGGAGCTGGACACACAAAGCAAAATGAAATCAGCACTTCATTTTCTGATAGCAAATCTCATACTGCGTGTTTGACGCGATGTGCTGGGATAGAAAATCTCCAGCACATCGTATTTTTTTGATGAATGTTTAGTTTCATGAGTAAAATTTGTTCTATACTACTCATTATCGCAAAAAGTTTTTTCTGCAAATTTTGCTAAATTTACCAGACAACAGTATTTCGCCTAAAGGCTAACGCTTTTGCGACTAATCAAACAATTGTCTAATAAATGTTTTATGCATTTTGTGTGACTAATGGCCCCCTTTTCCATCCACTCAGTCATAAAATATTGAAAGCTTTGACCCACGGGGATTCGCACAACATACTCAGGGCATTAAAAATTCGGTACTTTTTTGTAAACATTATACTTTTTGAGTTATCCACAATAAAATATTGCGGTTATCACAGGAATGATTAGAAACACGGGAGGTATTTTGTTTATGATAAAACAGAAGAATTTGGAATTAGTTAATTTTTTAACTAAAATGTGGTGCTTGCGTTTTATGTTGAATGCAATCTTGTCATTAGTAAAAAAAAAAAAAGAAAAAAAAATCAAATCAATTGCATATCATCTAGACTCTCAGTATGTTCTTTTGATATCAATTAGGAAATGCTTTTGCACAAGTTGTTTTTGAAATTTCAAAAAATTAAATTTAATTAAAATTTCCAAAAAAAAGTGCATCAACTTCTGTGTTTAGACATACTGCCTTTGCGTCAAAAACATTATCGTCAAAAGTTTTACAAAGAAGAGCCATTCACAAGCATGGCCCTCACGGTTAACAGATCTTGTACCTTATGACTTTTGATTGTGGAGCCACTCAAAGTCGCGTCTAGATTGAGATCGGCTTTCTTCGTTGACCCAGTTCAAGGAAGCTTTGCGTCACCTTATATCAGTCATGCTCTCTGAAATCATTTTGTTTTTCTGCGCAAGGTGCTTTCTATCTTCTAACGGCTCTTCTTCTAAATGATGGAAAACATATAAAATATCTGTGATATCTTAGCTGTTTATTGATAAAAACAAGCTGTACTATAATAGCATTGCATATTTTCCACTACTGTGTACCTTTTAGCCAAAAATGTATAATTGACATATTGTTTTATTATAAACAAAACTCCCCCTTCTTTCTGAGCATGCCTGTGCAAGCCGCATCGTTTCATTGTAAACAGCTCAGTAATTATAAGATTTTAAAAGTCTACTACCATTTGGAAAACCCTGTATATCATTATAATCCTATTTACACAAACTGAAAACATGGAACCTTTCTTAATATACACATTTAAAGCGTTTTCTATTTTTCCTCTGGAATTAGTTTTCAACAGTTTATTAGAAATAAGAATAACTTGCAAATTCGAGGTATAAAACGTAACGTAATAAAAATAAAGCAAACAAGAAGAGGCAAAAGAAAAGAAATAAAAACTTAAGATAAAATAGTAGAAAGGCTCCGAAAATAAGCGCAATATTTTTTTGGAAATAATGAAACACCAAAGGAATGTACTTAAAAATCCATTCCGCTCGAATATCTAATTATAAACCTTTGTTAAAGAATAAAAGTTCTTTCTAGATTATTTTAGTAAAAAAATATTTTCATTTATGCCTTTAAAAGAGCTCATTAGACTACAGAGTGCTACTCCATTAATGTATATCAAACTGGTCTCAATGGTTTTGGTTTTTCTTAAAGTGGAGCTCTACTTTGTAAAATTAAAAGGCTGTTGCTATTTCTTTATCAGAATGTGGTGCAAATAATAGACTGAATTTTAAACATAAGACAGTTGGTTTATCTATGAAAAATGAAATGCAAAACAATCCGTCATTTTATTATTTTTGCCCGATTTAAATAATAATATTATCAAAAATATTTTAATAAGGATATGCTTTGGTGCTTAGTTTTGTACTTACAAACCATCCTACTTACATTGCAAATCAACTGCTAATTAGAGCTCTGATTCATCTCTAAGGAATCATGTTTTCTTAATATGGATAGGTTTTCACAGAACCGCAATGCTCATAACAATACATTTTTATACGTACAATTGTCAAAATTTTACAAAATTCACATGATCAACACCGGTGTGATATTTTCACATGATCAACACCGATTTGATTATTGATTTACTGAAAATGATGACTCATTTATTGTATGGGGTTTCTTACAATAATGAACACATTGACGTTATTTAATTTCTGACCATCCACATCAAGCAGCTGATTATTTCTACTTAAGTAGTGTGTTAGTATTATAACATTTATACATTATTTTAATTTTAAAACCATTAACTATATTGGCTTTGATGTAATATTACATGAGTATTTCTGTGCAATAAATCTCAGTTTACTATGATGCAATAAGAACTGATGCTTGATTTTAAGTGTTCAGATCTCTATCTGGAACTACACTTAAAACTGCATTAGTGGTACTAACATTCCTTTTTTTTTGTTTACGTGATGTACACTGTAAAAACGATTCAGAAACGTTCCTGGAAAGTAATGGGCAGCTGATGTGCCCAGTTTCTACCAGTAACATATCTTGAAAAATCCAGGAACGTTTTCCGCTACAATTCAGTAACCTTCCTGACATTATCGACGAAGCCTCCTGAAAAATTCAGAAATCTTTCTGGTAAAAGCCAATCGTGTCTCTGGAAAATTAGTGTTACCTTAGAAAGGTAAAATATACTAGCTTGGCATCTTCCTGATTTATCAAGGAAGATTCAAGAGTATTATTGCAAACATGACCAAAGCTAAGCCAGAATTGCAATTAACGACAATTTTACTCACCTGCAATTCTTGCAAAGCAACATAGTCCATACTCATTTGCTCCCTTTGAGAGCTTAATTAGCATGGACGAGCCGTAAGAGAACTAAAGCCGATGCACTTTATAAATGGGTTCAGTTAATCTTTTAACTGGTAGCTAAAAATATTTTTCACAACAGTGATATGTCTGTATTCGTGCATCTTGTAGCAATTCAGGAAACTTTTTGACGATGATACTTGATTTTTCCAGGAAGTGGATGAAAACCACTAAAATCCCGAGACGTAACACGGAAATACCCAGTAACGTTTCGGAATTTTTTTACAGTGTACATTTACTTTCATGCTATGTTGTTTTTAAAGATAATTATCGCGATTCAATCTTAACGCTTGAAAAACGAATTAGAATACATAGCAGAAAGTAACAGAGAAAATTCCAATAAACATCAAAATTATTGGAAATAACTCAAAAATTACCAGAAATTTTAGCTTTTAGATCACAGTTTCAAGATAAAAATATTAATCGGAAAGTCATTATTTTTTTTTTTTTTTTTTTTTTTTACGGATTAACACTTTAAACTAATGTGAGTTAAAAAAAAATAAATAAAAAAAAAACTTTGTGCTGAAAAGTAAAATAAACGACGTCAAGCACAAATTGTAGATTACTGCAGACACGTGTTTCGACGCTACAAATAAATCCTTTTTCAATGCAAGAGAAATGAGCTTTTCGATTAAAAGACATCCGACAAAAACCAAATGTCTTTTAACAAAATGATTTTTTTCTGACGTCTTTTCATCTATATGCTCATTACTTTGGCATTGAAAAAAGGCTTTCCTTGTAACGCCCATACACGTGCCTCCAGTAATCTGCACTTTGTTCTTCTTGACGTTGTTATTTCTTACTTTAATTTAAAATAGTGTTCGTAATATTTCGAACTGTCTCTCTTTTTTTTTTTTTGAAATTTTCAGACGATGAAAATCAAGTTGCAAGTGTTAATAGACATCCATTTTCGATAGCGCAATTTTGTTTGCATTTTTTTCTCTCAAACTTAATATGTTTAAAAAATTTAAAAAAAAATGAAATAAATAAAATTTATTTAACATAGGCTATGGGATATTTTCTCAATTCATTAAATTTTTGTCCCAATGCTATATCTTTAACTGCATATGTATTTTCATTATTTAATGACAATTTTTACTTAAAATACTCACAAGGAGTATAAAAGATATGCCCGCCCCATTTTGTGTTTAATTTGTATTTTCAAAAAAAAAAAAAAAAAAAAAGGCATGCAGTCAAAAGGAAATTTCAGTCCCTGACCTCAACACACATTTGTCAACTTGTGAATGTAATTAATTATGAAATGGCAATAAAGATATATACATAAGCAATATGATGTAATATAACTATCTATTTGAATGCGCCACAGCATTATTCTCTAAATTATTTATACATTTCGAAAAACACATCATTTTGTATGTATCCCCAGGTTTCGTGTTAATACTCTTCCGAGTAGACTAAAACCAGTTTGCAGAAAAACAAAATTTTAAACGAAGTAACACATCTTCTAGGATCTGTGAATTTTGTTTTATCTTAAAGCATCCATGTGTGACTTTATTCAATGTCATTTCTGTCCCTTTACCTGTCTGCCAAGATCATTTTTCAAATAATCTTGGTAGATTTCCGCGGTTTTTCAAATATTGAAAAAATCGCATGAAGTAATATCGTAGATAATGCGATATATCAAACATTGAAATAATTGCAGGTTTATTTCGATTCTCTTATATACATTTGCTATGACAAAAATGTATCTGTTGAAATTTTGATAAACGAATATAACGTTATGAACTATCGGGTTTTAAGGAAAACGAGAGAAAAACATTAATTAGGAATCCTTCTTATTACTGACAATAACTTCTGAAGCTATTTTATTCGCTGTTCTAAATATTTAGCAGTCATTTCCCACAGAATTCATATTTCTGCAGCACATTTTATGACATTTTTAGAGGAACATTCATAACTTGAGATTTTAAGCATTAATGTATAGTATTGTTATTATTAGCGTTAAAAATTATTCCTATCATCGCGTATTACTTGTCACAATCGGTGTTGGGTTATTTTTTCCCCCCATAAGTTTTTTTCTTCTTTTTTTAACTAACAAGTAACCCTATCCAAATGTGAATCGCCGATTTGAATAAAACTTTTCACATCGATAGAACATTTTAAAATATTGAACCTTTTGTTTTATTTTTTATCGGCAACAAACACTTTTAACAGGGTGAAGTTTACCCATAAATTTTGAACAATTGGAATTTAGAGGGTAAAGTACATTATTTTATTTAAACTTTAATTTCAAAAAATCAAATAATGCTTGATAATTTGAAAAACAAAACACATTAAAATTGACGTGTTTCAGGTTTTTTTTTTCTTCTGAAAATGCTATTTCCAAGGGTAAACTATCCTTTCTAATATTACCCCCGTTAATTAGAATAACCCCGAAAGATAAATATATCGAAAAAAGTCAGGTTTTATATCAATAGAAAGCTCTATTTTATAGCTTTACAATAATTTTTCAACTTTTATTCTCTTATAATTAGGAGATAAGTTACAGTCATTTGTAAGAACACGCTTTTCAATTTTTTCGCACATTTTGAGATGTTTTACAGACTTTTATCTCGAACAAACTTTGAAATAGAATCTAAAAATTGGCATGATTACTAATCTTGTCATATGTGTTCGTCATGCCACATTTAATTCAAATTGAAAATGGTGAAGTCAAGACTGTGGAAGGACACATGGAATGGCTCATAAATAACTAGCCAAACGATGGGATAAGATTCCGAAGAATGGTTTACTCCAATAAACAGTGTTATTAGAAAAATGCTGAAACACGTCAACTTTGGTTTGTGTACGTTTTCAAATGGTCAATCATTATTTAAATTATTGTAACTAATGTTTAAATAAAATAATATATTTTACCCTCTAAATCCAATTATACAATATTTAGAGCTAAAATGCACCCGTTAAATGTGTTCTTTGATGATTTTAAAAAAATAATTAATCAATTTGAATTTTGACAACTTGAATTCAAATTATGTTTTTCGCAATCACGAGTGTGTGTGTGTGTGTGTGTGTGTGTAGGCATGTGTGTTTCTGTCGTTTCTGTGTGCGTGTGTGTAGGTGTGTGTGTTTGTGTCTGTGTGCAGGCATGAGTGTATGGGTATTTGTGTGTATGTGTGTAGGTGTGTGTATGTGTGTAGATGTGTGTATGTTTGTAGATGTGTGTATGTATGCGTGTGTGTGTAGGATATGGACGCAACCTGGAGACGGTTTTCGTTAGAGGACAGCATCGTGAGGCGCCGGTCGACGGTGGTGCTACAGAGGAAGGCGGGGAGAGGGGGGATAAGATCATAGGAATTCAAAACCGTCAAGTGAGAACAATAAGCAGTGGCACATATCAAAAAATAAAAAATAAAAATTTGCTTGAGCAAATGCATGCACTCATTTTAATCACAAAACGTTGCACGAATTTAGTATGAAAATTTATTGCATAAAAAGTTTAGAATGTAAAATGGCTTGCTCTTTTGAAGACATTTTTTTGTAAGACATAAACATGTTGTTAATACAGAAAATCTATACTATTAAAATCTGTGTGCGTCCGTCTTTCTGGAGCTTGGTGTTTTAGAGAATTGAGTTAAGAGTCGAACAAGGTACCGATTGATTCAAAAATTTCTGAAGAAAACATAATGGTATGGTTTTAACTAGTGGAGATATTAATTAAAATGTGTCAGTTAACATTACGTTGCTGAGGTGTGTTTTTTTCTCTTTCCTACTTCAATCTTACACATAGTTTAGCGTATAAAATTCCTATATAATTGATTTAAAAAGGAAGTTTTTCGGCTGCCATCTAAATCTTGAATTGTCGTCTAGAATTTTTAGTTAAAACTAGCTTTTATTATCTTTTATTCTGATACATAAATCATATAACTGTTCTTTAAATCTATTTTTTTCGTTTAGAATGTTATTGTAAATTAGATTAGGTAATCTTTTATTCTAAGCAATGATTTTTATTTCTTTCTGCTGCTATCTTACATAGGTGTTAAAAAATAGCATTTTAATAATTGTTTCAGTAGGAGTGACGTCATCAAAATAAACAACAAAGTTAAACGGTTGATCCAATCCAACATAACCCTTATTAATGATCTGCCTAGTTTTATCTTTTTATAGCCAACGTTCCTAACTTTTTTTAGCATGTGAAAGTTATTTCTTTAGGTATGTTTATTTATTATAGTGCAAGTGTAGTAGTACCAGCCCCATATTTTGGGTAAATTTGGGATGAGGGACTAATTATGCTTATTTTGTTGAACTCCCCCGCCCCCTTCCTATCATTTGCATTTCACCAGAATGACTGAGTTTTAGAATTATACTAACTCTTTTTACATTTTGGGTAGTTAAAAGAACACACTAAATATAGATTGTTTAGTTCTCGTTAAATAAAACAGAAGTTTTGGAACTAAGAAAATTTGATTTTAGTGATTCTAATTAAAGCTTAATTGGAAGCTGGTGAAATGGTATTAAAGAAATACGATGATTATTATTTAATAAGTCTTAATGCTTTAATTTCACGTAATTAACCGATCAATATGTGTAATTTTATGTAACAAAATGAATGCTATTGTTCATAAATATTTTGGATATAGTGAATCAGATATAATTCAGTTAAATGTATCAATTATTATAGTTGATAATACATGTATTTTTATATTTTATGCTAATTGAAAGTACTCATAATTTGTATCATTAACAACAATTATAATCGCTAATGATATTTTTTCCCAAAAATATGTTTTCGCGGAGTTTCGGAAACCCTGCATTACACGCATTTGTTTAACCCTTAATGCGTTAGAAACTGATATCAGAGTATCACAATTCGTTTTTGATATAGCCCGTGCAACGCCGGATGACGCAGCTAGCATGTAGAATTTTTCGTTACACCGTGTTCTACTATGTTCAATGGATTACGGGGTTCGTGCATTGGGTTATGGAGTTCGGGCCTTGGAAAGAAATACAAGGTTCAGCTTCTAGGACTGATGTAACTGTATGAGAATGAAATGCCGGAATATGGTGCTAATGATTACATATTAAAAAGGGTTTTCTTGCGCATGTGAAGTGTAATCGACGCCACTCTGAAGTAAGTGGTTCTTGTGGAAATGCGCATTAAAACATAGGTTTTAAATTCCTGTTGTCGAAGTGAAAATAGAACAGATAATGAACATTAAATTTTGCTTCAAAGTGGACAACACACTGCGGAAAGCCACGAAATGTTAAAACAAGTTTGTGGCGAGGAAGCATTATGTCGACCGCAGTCCGTACGCACGCCGGAAGCAATTGAAAAAGATCGCGATGTGGTGAAATATACTCGTCGATTGACTATTCGAGTACTGCCTAGTGAATTGAACAAGGACAAAGAGATGGTTTGGCGAATTTTGACGCAAGACTTAGGCAAACGTAAGATTTGCTCCATGTTCGTTCCTCACCATTTA
Source organism: Uloborus diversus (assembly GCF_026930045.1). Classification (NCBI taxonomy): domain Eukaryota; kingdom Metazoa; phylum Arthropoda; class Arachnida; order Araneae; family Uloboridae; genus Uloborus; species Uloborus diversus. The sequence goes on along the minus strand of NC_072731.1, from coordinate 197,368,103 downwards.
AAGGACGTTCAAAAGCAATTGATACTGGACGCATATGGCGAACTGCGTTCCTGGATTGGATGCGTTCCTTGAAGCAAAATTTAGAGTTAATAATTTTTTCCATGAAATACACCGCCAACTCAGTCAATTTCAGCCGAGGACTGCAGTTTCGTGCTTATTTCCTCTCATCAGCCCGGCAAAGGAGTGACTGAGCTAGAGGTGGAAAACCTATAAAGGAATCCAAGAGTGCCAAACAAGCTGGTAGCTAACACAGAATTAGCACTGGCCAGACGAGTGATCGAAGCAATGGTTCGGTACAACTCAAATATTGAAGGCAAGGCAGGTATATTCAGTTACCGATTACTACTTAAGTTACCAACTCTTGGCTTCTTTTAGAGGTTTTCCACCTCCAGTTCAGTCACTCCTATGCCGGGATGATGAGTGATAATAATCACGAAACTGTAGTCTTCGGCTGGAATTGACTGAGTTGGCGGTGTATTTCATGCATTTTGGCAAACTTGACTAGAAAACTTGACTTGAAATTTGATCGCAGATTAAATAGTTTAAATGTATAATATCATTTTTTTCAATAAATCATTGAAATCAGAAATAGTTTGATAATTTACCTACACAAAAGCCACTAAATAAAGCCTTTTGATCGTATAAAATGAAAAAGACAAAGAACAAAAAATGTAGTAAAGTATGTAATGCTGTCAAACAGGGGTTCTCAACCTTCTAGGCTCTGCGCCCCCCCCCCTTGGAACATTGACGAGAGCTCCCCCCTCCCCCCTCCGTCAATACGAGAGCACAGTCAAAATAGAAACTGAAGTTAGTTGGGATAGCTGAAGCAGGTTATTAAATAAAAGTATTGATAATTTCGTAAACACATATAATATCACTACGCATAACTTTGTTTTGAGCAAAGTCTTATAAGATCATAGGAAATGAAAGAACTGGATGCAAATAAATTACAAGCAATCTAGGACCTAGATGAGGTTGATTATCAACCTCTAACAGTACTGAAATTTACAAAGCTGAAGAAGAACATGTAAAAGGTCTTTTGTAACCATTAAAAAGCGGACTAGAGTGGACTAGAGATCCATTTCATAAGACCCTCGAAAGACTCTCCATTGATAAGGAGGAAAAATTCAACACTTTAAAGCAAGTGTAGAAATCATAAGACAATTTAATAATAAATCACTATTATAATTTTGATAAGGAGTAGAGGATCCTTTTTCTGAACTAAAAAGAAGAGCATTTCGTTTCTATTAGCATTTTCAACATTCTACCTTTGTAAAACTGGATTTTTGCTGTGGCTTCTTCACAAGCGAAAATCCAGTTTTACAAAGGTAGCTGTGGCTTCTTTGAAAACAAAATATAAATTTCGGCTAAATATAGAAACATAGTTTAGATTGGTTACTTCTAATATTAAGCCTTCATTTGAAAAGCTTTGTTTTTCAAGACAGGCCCAAGGAAGTCACTAACAATTACGAAATTTCTTCTTAATTTGGTATGATTTATTAGGTAAGTTTTGATTAAGAAGTTGTTCACTTTAATAAGATATTTATTAAATATGTTGCAATGCATTTTCGTTTCTATTTGCATGTCTGCTTTTCATTTCAGTCAGTTAATTAATTCTTTTAAATAATAATTTCTCTTGGATATTTTGTCCCCACAGGTTGGGAATCACTGTTCTAAGGCCTTTTAGTGAAAATCTTTTTTTTTTTTTTTTGAGAACATCCATATCAGCTTGACCGTATTACTGCCAAATACTACTCGTTCAGTTTTAGCAGAAAGATGTACAGGTGGATATGATGAGATTTTAAGAGAATTAAATTTCTTAAGAAATGAGTAAATAACCAGTTTTTAAGGATGAATGGACTCGAATGGACATCCTATTGAAGATTAACTTATTTTGTTAAAAACTGCTTTAAAAAAATCAATTCAGTTGAAACTTTGAAAATCAAATTTCCAAGTTTATTGGCACATTGTATGTGGATGCCTAGGTATCAATTTGTTTTTGAACCACCCAATTGTCTTAGGCTAGTTACTTTGAAAACATTCATATCGATATCAAGAAACTATAAGATAATTAGTCTTTGGAAAGGAAATGGGTCTCATTAGTTATTGAACATGCAGCGAATATAGCTGCGTTTGTCCAATAACTGTTTCTTAGAAATATATTAGAGTAAACACATAAAAATAAATTATTTTTGGCTTATAGCAAGTCGTGAGCAAAATCAGTTTAAATTATTCGTAAAAAAATAAGAAATTTCATATCCAAAAGAATGTGGTAATTATATTTCGGAGCAAGAAATAAAATAAAACATTTTTTCTCTCTCCTTTGAGTAGTCATAGTAAAACATAAAAATTAAAACCAAACAAAGAATCTTTCTTAGTTCTTAAGAATCCTTTTGTTTTCTTTTTTGTTTCCACGTTCTTCTTTTGCACTTCACTCTTGCCTTTGTTTCGTCTAAATGTTAGCCTCTTAAGCGTCGGAAGAAGGACAGCTTTCGCGTGGTTATTAAATAAATTTATTTGCTGAAACGATCTACTCTTTTCTGAAACTATTTAAAATGCTAAAATTATATTAAAAAAAGAAGAAAAAAGACATATGCTATGCAAATAAGCTGGTACAAGGTATTTTCTACTTTCCTCTCATATAAAACTGCATTATAATCTTTTAATTAAGTGATAAGTTTAAAAATATTATTGTTTTACTTTTATAAACCGCGAAATCTATTTTTGCACGTAAAAATATGCTAGTAGTTAAAATGTGTGGTAAATCGAGTTATGACGCTCCACCTTAGAACAAATATTTTAAAAAATGCTATGTTAATGAATAGTGAAGGATCTTTCACTATTCATTAACATAGCATTTCCTCCTACCTTTCTCAATGAAAGTCTAGCTTCTGTGCAAGATCAGTACCGACAAATATGAAATTAATTATTGATTGTTAAAAACAAAAATTACAAATCTGCGGTGTATTTCAAGGACAGTTAGGCAATTTGTCTCAATGCCTCACTTGAAACAACACCACACAACATTATGATCAATAAAAGTGATCTCAAAACAAAATAGTTTTTTTTAACTAAATTAATTCAAATCATTATGCAATCAAACATCGTTTATCGCGGTTAATCAGTTCCAGACTCAATCACGATAAGTGAATAACCGCAAAGTAGGATTCTTATTTTAAAAATCGAATAGTTTCCTAGTTGGAACAAACTTATTTATGACATAATTTTCCATTCCCAACAGCTTTTGTCGGATGCAGTTTCATACATAAGCTTTATTTTGCATTGAAAATTGGTTTTCATGTAACGCTGAAACACGTGGGTACAATAATCTTCCATTTGCGCTATTGGATGTTGCCTTTTCTTATTTTACTCTTTTTATGCACCAAAGGTGTTTATTAAACTTAATTCAATCCCTCACTTATTTCAGTCGAATAAAATAATCGTTAATTCTAAACATATCCCCCTTATATCCTATATATGGAGCAAATTAATTTTTAATCAAACGAGGCATACATCATTTCTGTCGATGTTAATCACTCTACCCTTGTGTTCAAACAGTAAGCCAATGAGACCGCAATTAACACAAACAGCTTTTATTACGCTGTTCTCTCATTGCCCCTTCAGATAAATCGACAGGGCTTTCTCTCCTTGTTTTTATAAAAGAATTTAAAAGTACTAACCTATAATATATATTAAAAAAATGCCGAATTTACTTTACGGTTTCTGTATTAAGTCATAATTATCTGCAAGCATAAAACGTTTTCCAGTAACTTATTCCAACGCCAATGCTTCTGAATAAATGCCTACCAGCGCATTGTGTGGGTATATGTAGATATATTTAAAAGAAAAACTAGGGCTTTTAATCCGGCGGGGCGTGTAGGCCTAAATTATATTGTGAATTTAAATTCCGAACTTTCTGCTGTTTCTTGATTTAAAGTGTGTTTTAAAAATATCACATAAGGGAGAGATTTTTTCGAGTATAATGTATACTTTTACTAAAAAATGTTTTCTAAAAAATTCTCGTGACTGATCTAACATTTTTTAAAAAATTTATTGATACAAATACTAATGCTTCACGTACATAGAGGACTGCGTATTGTGAGGCTCTGAGAAGTTGAGCTCCAACTCTGACAATGTTTACCTCTGTTTCGGGAAATAGGGGGGGGGGGTAATTGGCGCTATGTTGAGTTGAGAAACTTTCTTAGTAGTTTTTCAAAAATATTTCAACTAAAATCCGAGTCAATAACACGTCCATTTTTCACTAAGCTCCCCTAAAACATGTTAACATAGTCAATGTCACAGCTCAACTAACCAGAGCTGCTGTATACAAAGCGCCTTGCATCTGGACACATAAATAAAAGCTTTACAACAAAAGACAACAAACACATTTTCTTACGTACATTGTAGCATGAAATTATGTAAAAGTTATATATATTGTTCTAATTACCTTGACACATCGGAACACATTTTATCTGATGCAGAAAAATCTGCAATATGATGAAGGAAAAACAGGGTTTTCTATGAATAATTTATTCTAATTTTTTGCGTGCATTTTTCGCAACAATAGAAAAACGCCATTGCCGGTTCCTAAAAATTAAATTTGAACCGTACGGTGCTATTTTGGTTCTCGAAAACACAATACGTTCCTGCTTGGGGGGCCAAAGTATCTCTCAGCCCCCCACCCCAATCCGACGTAAACTGTAGATTTGTATAGTTAACGTACATACTCACATATATATTCTCTGTTTGATTTATATAAATTTTTGATCTTAGCATTCAAATTCTAGCGCATCGCAGAATTCGGTTTGAAAAGCATCAGTGTAAGGAATAATTACTGTCGAACCATGGAAATAGATGGACTTAGCAAACGTGCAATTAAGACAAGTCTATATGAGGGGGGGGGGGGAAATGAAAATTTGATGCGCGTGTTCCGCTCATTTGAATGAGACTCTGCTTAATTTTGGAGGCTAATATACATCTGCAAAAGCTGACATCCGCCTGTAAGCCGAATTTTTGCCTTTCCATACAATCTGTGGCCGGAAAGTTGCTACGAAAGTTGAGATTATGCAAAACTCATAACCTGGCAAATTTATATAAATGAAACAGAGAATATATGTGTACGTATATCATATATGTGTCTATGAATGTATATTCACAGTACAAATCCACAGTTTTTGTCGGATCTCGACCAAATTTGATAGGAAGGCACTTGGGCACCCGAGATGGAAAGTAGGGGGGGGGGGGGTGTTCGAACGCCGAAATCGTGCCGAACCGTTCAATTTTCAATTTTAAGATTCGAAATTAGCATTTTTATACTGTGAGTTTTAAAATGTGAGGGTGAAAAAATGTTCGCAAAAATTAAAATTTAACCCTTGATTTTTCTTTATCAAATAAAATTTATTTCAATGTTCCAAGGCGATTAGAACATGAATTATAACTGTTTGTAACTCATGTCAGGCGAAAATAAAGAAAAGCTACAAATAAAAATTCGTTGTTGATAACGGTCATTGTTGAACAATGCTTTTAGTAAAATGTGTAGCGTGAAGAAAATCATTTAAAAGAAAGATCTGTTGTCATTTTTTTCTCTAATATGAACGAATGAAATTATGGCTTTTCTATTGATACTTTTTCTGTTATTGGGGAATTTAAAAATTTTCCTATTTGATTAATTTTTTGCAATCTGTCGGAATTTTTTTTTTCTTCAAGCCTGATTGTTGAACACGCCTCATTTGACGTAATTTTTGTTTTCGAGGTTGGCCGTGCAAAGCCGGGCGACGCAACTAGTAGAAGCATATGAGCATAAACTTTTGAAAAGAAGACCCATGACCATCATCAAGTTCTCCTCTGATAATATAATCAAGTGGCATCAAGGTTTTATTAAATCATTCACTTATGGAAGGAATTTTGAGGACCCAGATTTCAGACATTTAGAAACAGCTATGTCACAGACGAGTAACCAAATGTTGCATCAGATTAGTGCTTTACAGAAACATTGACAGCACAGAAACATTACAGATACGAATTAGTAACAACAGAAGTTTCAGAAGCTGTTTGTGATGAAGAAATACCTGAAATTTTCATCTTGAGCAGACTACAGTCCAAATCCAAAATGCATAATTTTAATGTCTAAAATATTACTGTTCTGGTTGGGTACTTTTTTTTAATTTAATTGTACTTTTAGCACTTATCTTCATTAACAATGATGAAATAAATTTCTTGAAAACTAAGATAATGCAACATTAAAATTTTACTTTTTCGAGATATAATTTTTCGCTCTAAGTATATTACAGTGATCGTACAAAAATATTCTTAAATGTAGTGTAACATATTATTTAATTCAAAAAATAAATATGTAACCTGAGAAAAAACATTTATATTCTATGTCTAAAATATGTATATTAAGTGCATTCATTTAATATATTTTTTTTTTTGAAAAAAGATCTTGTTGAAACAGAAGAAAAATATCGATTTTAAGTTAATTTTCAGAGTTTTGGGAAGCGCTAGGAGATATTTATGTTACCCAGAGTTAATATTTACAGCCTCACACTATTTTAAAACCATATTTTTTTAGTTGTGTAAAAAACGTTTGAAACGGTCGAATTTTCTGCAGTTTTGAACTTTTTTGAGGCTAATTTGGGTTTCTAGCAGACTAAATATAATGTGATACATTGAGGCTTATAGGGAACTTTTAAAACCACAGGCGTTTTTAAAGTCACAAAAGTATTTATTTTTACTCCACTCTACTATGCATTGGGAACACTTAGATGTAGAAAAATGTGCTCTTGTTTCCTTAGCTCGCATTCCGAAGAAACTCGATTAATCTTGCATGCAATCCAAAATTAATCTTATACCCCTCTGTTCAACAGCGTAACATTTAAAAGATTTGCTCACAGAGATTGATTCAGAGAAATAGGATGCATACATTTATATTTTTGGCTCTAATGCTGAATATTTTAATTTCTATGAATGCCATATGCGTTGATAGGAAATTTCTGCTTTGAACGAGACTTACTTCTTTCGATATTTTTTTACACATTTTTCTTAGAAACTTCTCTCCTTGCAAATGAATCCAATTAATATATCTGCTTATAATGATGAGATAATGAATTGGATTAATGCAGGGTAAGTAGTTCGAGATAATTCACTTGTTCTATTAGGATGTTCTGATAATACATTTAGCCATAGTTATTGCATTACTGTTTGAGATAGACACATTTCGCTGTAATATCATAAATAAAATAGCTGCTACACGTTCAGAAATGATATAAGAATACCTTTGTTGAGAAACACTGGGGCAGTTTTACCTGCTTTTTTAAATATTTCCTAACTTTTGCCGTGTATTTCTCTCAATTGCTTTTTATGCTGGAAATTATTTAAAATACATATTTTTCCCGAAATCGAATCATTTTTAATGAAAAAATTACTGCACATTATGGCAAATTTATTCAAGCAGTGCGGGAAAGTTGGACATACGTGGATATATTACGTTTTGAGAAAAACAAAAAATATTTTCCGTCCCTATTTTAATGGTGCTTTTTGGGTCAGCCCTCATGCCAAACCTACTATTTTTTTTTCTTAAATGGGTCCTTCTCCAGAATGTGTAACTTTTGAACAAAAATATTTTTCAATTTCGAAACCTTTTATCTCCTTCTTTTTTCATTCTTACATGAAAGGGTTACTTACCAGAAATAACCACAATTAATGGCCCAACTAAATTCCAATTATTTTAATCATAAATAAAAATATAACAAATACCTTGTTCACGAAAATGAAAGAAAAAGAAAAGCTTTTGGTTTTTGAAAATTGAGTTCAATTTAATATCAAAGTAGTAGTTTTGTTAATTGTGCAAACAATGAGCTATTTTAATAATTAGTGAAAATCTGATACAGTACAGCTTAAATTTTAGTCATTCTTTTATTTTAGGAGGATTTTACAAACTATCTGTTGCGCATTAAATTATAAAAAAACATAAAATCAAACATTGAAAGATTAGAGACATTATTTTTTTTTTTTTCGATTTTAAAAGTCTCATGTCTGAAATAGCCATTTTTCGGTTCAAGGTAATTTTAATTGAAAACTTGTTCCCAACTAATGACATTTATATTTATTTTTTTTTAAAAATCCTTTTCTATGCAAAGTTCCCAATGTAAATTTCATACAATTCACATTTTTTAAGCTACAAAAGTAAACCCCCCTTCATTCTAGAATTTATTAGTTACGCTATGAGACGTTATACTATGAGGTTATGTTTAGTGAATACAAATATCCACATTAGGGGAGCATGATAAAATGTGCCTAATTTAAAACTTATACTTATATCCAAAACACTGCGACACAAGAGTAACTTTCTTCATGCGTAAAGTTATTATGTAATAGATTACACATTTAAAAGAACGTGTTAATTAGATTTCAGTAAAAAGGAATGAGCTCAAGCAGATTTTTTGTATTCTACCTCTTTTGCTCAAGTAGAGCAAGAAGAAACAAAGAAGCTTCTTAAGTACTCGGGGAGCCTTTTGTTCTTTGTCGGTCTTTTGTAACTTCGGCTTTGTCTTTGTTCCGTTAAGAATTTAGAGTTTTTAACGAACGAAAAAAGAAACTTTCCGTTGGAAAAAACAGTGAGTTATTTTTTTGAAAACGTGTGTGTATTGGTATAATTAAGAAGCTAGAAATCATTAAAATAAAAAATAAATAAATAGACAGATCAAATACGCATTATGTTAAGGGTAATCTGAGTGTAGATTTAAAGAAAATAAAATATTTTACTTAAGATAATATATGTCTGAGAAATGTTTTATAAAATTATTAAATAATATTTTATTTTAAAAATGTAACCCTCTAATCAAGTGTATTCTGCAATGGCATTTGCATTGCTTCTGAAACTGCATCTTCACATTTAATGTTAAATTATTTACTTGAAAATGCTTAAATGTTAGGATATGTATTATTTATCTGTTGAAATATCTATAATCGCACTGCAATTGGTTAAAGCAAACATAGATCAATATCGTTTTGCTATTGGTCAAAGCTTAGTTGAAGCTCTCTCACAGGTCCTAAATCTTCTTAAGTTAATCCTTTTCTTTTGTCTGTATTTCATTTATTTATATTTTTATTGGATGGTTTCCATTACATGTATCTTAATTGGTTAATTTACTAATCCTGAACTAAACTATAAACAGTCTCTGTTCCTACTCTGCTTTTGGTTTGCAACTCCCCTCGCATTAAAAAACACATCATTCAAGAGTCAAAGCAATAGCCCATGCTCAAAGCATCTTAACTGTTACTGCGGATAACTTCGCTATGGACTCCCAATCAATTGAAAAGGACTCAGCCATTGAAGGCAATACTTTCAAATTCCAATCATTGAAACAAAATAAAAGATCCCCCACCCCCGCCTCACACCTATATTCATCGAAAACATCTCAAATTCTGTTGAATTTATGAAAACAATCAACGAACATACCAAAGCCCAAAACACAATTAAATACAAAGGCTCAAATTTCATATAAAATGCCTCACTGCTGAAACCTATAGGCTAGTAGTTCATTATTTAAATTACAACAAAGTCCATACCATACTTATCCCACCAACGACCAAAAAATTTTGAAAATTGTAATCAGAGGCCTCCCTATCGACAATCAGTTAAACTATATTCAAGAGGAATTATAATCCATTGGGTTTCACCCAATCCACGTCTCCCAAATGCAGGGGACGGAAAGTAACCCCCTCCCCCTATTCCTGCTCTATCTTCCTCGCACTGACGATATTAAAAAGATATATCAAACCAACCACCTAGGATACTTTTCTATCAAAATTAAACCTTTGAAACGAAAATCGGCTCCCACACACTGTTTCAGATGCCACTCGAGCACCTATACCCCCATCCAAATGCGGGAAAGATCATTTCACTAACCATTGCACGAAAAATAAAAACACCCCTGCTACCTGCGCCAACTGTAATGGTGATCATACGGAAAACTTCCATGGATGTCCAAATTGACCCCCGCACAGAGAAAATAGAAATAACTCCACTGAAAAAATTAAACAAACTGCTAATACTAAATTCAATACATACGCCTATATGGCGAACAAATAAACAACATTGACTCAACAATCAACAGCACCAACAATGATGAAAACAATTCAACTATCATCTCTGATCTCACTCAACTTTTGAAACACTTTGGGAAATTTCCCGAGCTAATAGCAAAAAATTTTAAAGGCATCCAAACACTCATGCATGACCTTTCCAGCCTCAGTTCAGCTTTCAATCATCTGTAGTCCTTCCCCGCTAATCATCTGTTAATGAAGCGCCAACGGCCTCTCCTATAAGAGAGGCAAGGTCAAGCATTTTCTCAGGGAAGCTGACCCCCTCCATTCCTAGTACAGGAAATACATCTTACTCTCCAAGACAAAGTTTACTTTAACAATTATACATGCTACAGAAACGACCTGACGCTAGATGTGGCGGAACGGCTATTTTTATAAAGTATAATCTCAAACATTTTGTACACCCTGTCCACGCCTCCAGCTTTAAAAACACTACGGTCGTTCTCATCGCTAACAATTTTCCCATCACCATTTCCTCTATCTACCTCCCCCCCCCCAAAAAAAAAACATAAATACCTTTGATCTGGATAACCATACAATTGCCTCCATACAATTGCCGTAGGCGATTATGACTGCAAAACGGAAGTATGGAGCAGTAGTAACCCAAATAGAAATGGCTTCACTTTACTTGATTACTACCTACATCATGATATCTGTCTGCCCTTTAACACCCTATTCACTTTGGCCCCCACTCAAACACTACTATTGATTTTGCACTTACCAAAAATATTAATTTTGATACCAGAGTGGAGGCAATCTCTGGACTTAAATCGGATCATAGACCAATCCTTGTTTCGATTGGCATTAACTGAAACCTTTCAAAAATAGAAACCACTAAAACAACTATAAACCGATCTTACTTTACTTATATACTCCATGATAGAATTCAGGTTAACCCCACTATCTCGTTCACCAATGACATTGAAATTGCTATCCAAAAACTCTCCCAAAATATCATTTTTGCTTATGATAGAGCTAAAATAACGAAAATTATTCCCGAAAACTATGAACCACTTCCCCGCCATATCACTGACCCAATCAAGATTAAAAATAGGTATAAAAAGTTGTGGAAAATCATCAAAGACCCCATAATTAAAACTGAGCTGAATAAAATTCAAAACCAAATCAAGCAGTTAATTTCCGAGCATAAATCAAACTCCTTTAATTTCTTTCTGGAAAGCCTAGATGATAACTCCAGTGCATTCTATATTCTTGTTAGAAAATTTTCTAAAAAATACGAACCAATACCAACCCTCCATGCAGACCATAGGAGGCTTGTTTATTCAAACGAAGAAAAAGCCACTGCATTGGTTAACACCATAGAATCAAACTTTAAGCTCAATGCTAATGAGTACGATGAACAAACCATCAGACTTGTAAACAGAGCAATTAATAACTTCTATAACAACCCCCTACCTCCCTCTCACCCCCAATCTTCCCCTCATTCGAAAATATGCAAATCATCAAAAAACTAAATACCAGAAGAGCTTCTGCAGAAGACACAATAAAAAATATCTATTTACAACATCTCCCATTGAATGCCATCACAAACTTCACTATCACAAACAAAATTCTTGGTTTTGGCTATTTTCCTAAAGCTTGGAAAAATGCCATGGTTATCCCCATCTCCAAGCCAGACACTGATTATACCTTCCTCCAAAATTACCGACCTATCAGCCTACTCAGCTCCCTTTCGAAAGTTTTTGAGAAAATCCTCCTTCAGCTTATCAAAAATCATTCCAACTCAATGCAATCCAATGCAATACTAATCCACTACGGAACATGTCCTTGTTTTTGACCACAAGGGCTATTTGCTTACTGAGTTCCTGGAACGTAGAATCACCATCAATGTCCAGTGTTATCAAGCCGCTGTACAGAACCTTAAATGGGCCATTAAGTCGAAACGGCCTCGTATGTTGTCCAAAGGTGTCCACACACGGGCAGTGCGGTGAAGACGACATTGCAGCAGTTTTGGTGGGAAACACTGGAGCATCCACAGCACAGTTAAGACCTTTCACCGTGTGACTTTCATGGATCAGATGTTTCAGAGGTGAGCTGTGTTTGGACCTCGGAAACAAGCTATTCGCGGAGGGATCGATTCACAACAAATGACAAAATGTGTGACTGGGTCCACGCCTGGATCGACAGCAGCCTAATAGCTTCTTCAAAGATGTAATCGACCGACTAATATCGCACAGGGTTTAAATGTGCCAAAAGTTTTGGCAATTATTTTTGAGTTGAAGAAATCGTTTACACTAGTGACCGAGTTCATTTCAATGCCCCTTATAGAAAAAGTTGTGATTTGCAGGAAGGACTGATTTTGTCATTTGAATTAGTAGTTTTCTCGAATCCTATACATAAATTGTTTCGCACTACAAAGTGAATTCCCAGTTGGCAGTTATCGCTTAGCACGCGAAAATGTGCCAAAAAAAATGTCCAATGCTCTTAACGTTCGTATGCAATGGGAAATTTTTGCCCAAAAAATGATGGGCTTCATGAAAACACGCATTGTTGCTCCATAGCAGTTGGTTTTATTGAGAATAAATATTCGTGGACATTTGTAAAATATCCCCATTAACTTCATCACCTTCTGAAATTTATTTTTATTTTCTTATGCTGGGTTTTGTTCAATAACTGAAATTTGGTACAAAAATGATCAAAAACAATGCTTATTGGATATGTGTTTTTCTGTACCTAATTTAACTTGCACTGAGAATACCCTTGTTCCTTCATTAATGCTGTTGGTTACACCGAGTCCCAATCTCATTAGAAATGTTGGATAACTTCGCTTATTTTACCTCTCACTTTCAAGAAACATTTAAAAACATGAGCAATTTAACTTATTGCGCTGTCATGTGAGTCATCCTGTGTTTCATCCAAGTTTCTGTCTCTGTCTTTTACAGCCGTGCCTAATGTATAAATAATGTCAGGATTTTTTTTAGCTTTCTTCTTTGGAGAAAAATATTGTGCACTTTACGTAAGTTTAAGGTTTAGAGTGCATTCCTTAATTTTACAGAAGTGCTACAGCATTGCATTCTGTCCATTCCATCGGATTTTGCATTGTATAATATATTTTTCCTATTTTTTAAAAGTGTTATTTTCTTGATGATAAATTTTATTGATGGTTTCTGAAAATTTTTGTAAATTTTATGTTTTTTTCTCAATTGTTGCACTTATAAAAACTTAAACCTTGAATTAAAATACCACTTCAATCTCAAAAAAAGAGAGAAAAAGAAAAAAACTCAATGTTTATTGTGCTCTTAAATGGTAAATCCACCGTTCATAATATGATACACAAAGATAGCCGAGAAAGGTGATTCAAATTTCAGATGATGCTTGTGAAAATATTCGTTTTATGAGGAGCAAAAGTCGGGAAACGTTTGCATGGAAAAAAATTGCGGTTTCGGAAATCCCGCAGGAATCTGCTCTCAACCCTGCAGGATTGATCCCGCTAAATATTATTCGGGAGTTAGAAATTGGAAATCCTATTTCTGGTAAAAAGGCAGCTTGGGAGATATTTCAGTCATAAGTTTGTGGAAATATTGTATGTCCCATTTGTTCTTAAGAAATTAATTTTTCATTAAAAAAAATCAATTACTAAAGTTCCACATTAACCTGATATTGACATTACGTACATTATTTAAATACAGCATTGTTAACTTATTTACACTGTATTGTCATTTGTGAAAGAAACGAAATACCTATTGATTAAAAAAGCAAAAAAAAAAAGTATCAATCCTCTTGTACTTTGTGGTATCAAAAAAAAAAGGTATCAATCCGTATATACATTGAATTTTGTTGGTGCAAAATTATCAGGCTTTTCTTTAACATGACGTATTTTTATAAAAATTAACAAATATTACATTAATTTATGATTTATTACATCTCTCTAGATTTATGTCTTAAAAATGAGTAAATTGCGTCAATTATAATACTCACATTCTGAGAAACGACGTAAAGCAGTGCAGTTATTCCGCGACCTGAATGAACGTTTCAGTGAAGGAACAGTCAGCAGAAGTCAAAGTAGTGAATGATTTTCTCTTTTCAAATCTGGTGAAACAAACTTAGAAGGTTGACACTCGGATTTCAACAACCAGGCATTTTTTGCAGCCGTGGAATGGGATGAAAGCTTGACATTTCAATGCCAGCCAACAACTTGAATGTAGACCATTCAACCACCGCTCGTTGTTTCTTGAAAAAGTATAGAAATTAACTGGATGGGTGAGTCCTCCCTTATGCACCAGTCAAATATTATAAAATATGGCAACAAACGATTTTTTAATGTAAATTTATCATTTGGGACATCATACAATATTCCCATTGCTTACATATTGATCTAATAAAGTCATTCATTGCACATAGTAAGTAATTTTACAATGATAGTTTTAGAAAATATTTTCCCCCCACTTGCAGACATACGACATCCGTTTAGATTTTTGCTAATTTGAACGCGAACTATGATATGTTTATATAAGATTCAATACATTCTCTCCATAAAAATGGGCTTTTTTTGCCTTTTGTTAATAACATATAAATGTTTAAAATTTGTGTGTGTATGTAAATAGTGTTTTAAACATTTTTTTCAAATTATTAAACTCAGTATTTTATTTAACTGAGTATTTGCAATTAAAAAGTTTGTTATAGCTGTTTTTTTTTTTTTTTTTTTTTTTTTTTTTTTGAGACCTGAAAATCTAAATTTTAGATTTCATTAAATTTATTGATTTAATTATTTTTAATGTGGCAAGAAATACACAATAACTATTTTTTCATGAAATTTGATAGTTCATCGTTATAAATAGTTAAAATTTAATTTACAAAAAAATATAATAAGATAAACATGAATAATTTAAATTACGTTAATAATTTTAATTGTCTTTCATTCAGTTTGTTTTATGATAGTTTCAGCAGATTTGAATTCATTTAGTTTTACAATTACTGAGTTAGGATCAAAAATAAAATATCGTAAGCATTTTAATCATTCTTTTAGCATCATTAAAACACTATCTTCATTCCTTAAAGCAAAGCCTCATCATCAACTCAAAAGTTGGAGAAAAAACGACAAGAGTCATTAGCTTCAAACAGTTTAAATTTTATATATTTCTTTCTTGCATGTATTAATCAAGAAAAGCTTTAAAAAGTCAAGAATACAGTACATGTAAAAGATTAATTATTTTCGAGAACTTTTAAGAGTGCAACTAATTTTTTCCCCTTAACCAGTAACCCTTAACGTTTGCCAGTCTAATAAGGGAAGAGTTATTATGCCAAAATAGACTTAAGTGAAAAAAAAATGCATTAGAAAGTGATGAAAAACGTTATAATGATGTTATTTTTAATGCACTATTATTACACATTTAGTAAATTGTTTATGTTTAAAAAAATGACACTATAATTGCGTCGTTTACGCAAGGTTTCTTTAATGTGAAATATATGAAAACAGTTGCCTCAGCATAAAAGAGGTTGTGGAATATTTTCAAGTTATCAATCATAGTAGTCAAAACCCTACTAGAAAAATTTTGATTACATTATTTAGTGAAATAACGTAGCTTATCATCATAAAGTTTAGTCTTTAAAATATGAAGTTGTATCATGAAAATTTAAAAAGTTACTTCCTTTTTCCCCTGCTCCCACATGTAATAGGCTAAATTTTACATTATATATATATATATATATATATATATATATATATATAAAGACAGAGATAGATAGATTATTAAAAAGAAATATTTAAATAAACAGCGTATTGAAATTGTTGCAACTAATAGCAGAATGCGACGAAAAACTGATTGGAAATTTTTTAAAAATAGCAAGATTATTTCCAGTTGAAAATCAAGAAGGCATGAAACGAAAATTTGTTTTAAAAACTTTATCAACTATTTTTTTGAAGTTTTCTTATTTAGAATCACATGAATTGTGAAATGATGTCATACCGTAAAATGGGATGTATCGGAACACCAGTGTGAAACGGAAACTTCCCAATCATACAAATACATTTCCCATAAATGTACGCTTTGAGAAAGGAAAAATACCATAGTTAAAAAATTAACTTTCTTATTCTGGAAACCCAATTGAGTAGTTAACAGGATTATACGTGCAAAACCGAAAATTCTCAAGTTTTCATCATTTGCAGAACCTTGTGTGTAAGTACATACCTTTACGTTTTGTACACATAAAAAAAGTAATTTTTTACTCCACACGAGCCTTGTACAAGATTGTCCACTATAATATTAAAATCTGTTCGCGTCCGTCTGTCTGTCTGTCTGAAGATCGATCTTCTCGAGAACCACTGCGAATCGGGAGTCAAACGAGATACCGATCAATTCGAAATTTTCCAAAAAAAAACAATAGGACCAATCTCATAATTGTACGACTTTAATTAGCGGAGATATTAATTAAAACGTTAATTAACATAACGCTATTCAGGAATTTTTATTTATTTCCTGTTGCCATTTTGCATATGGGTGAGCAAATAAAATTCTAATAATTGTGTCAAAAGAGATTTTTTTGGCTGCTGTGCAAATCTTAAAACAACGTTTCCATCTAGAATTTCATTTTTAATTAATTTAAAATTGGTTGCTCTGTTCGGACATTTATCGTCTGTCCTTTCTTATTTTTTCACATTCAACGTTCTTAACTCATTTCAGCATATGAAAAATGTTTCTTTAGTAATGTTTATTGATTGAAGTGTAAGTTTATCATTCACCGGCCTCATATTTGGGTACATTTAGGATGTGCGACTAATTATGTTTATTTTGTTGAACTTCTTTCCGTCACATGGGTGAGTTTTCGAATTGTAATAAATCTCTTTTTCCTTCCTGTTTCGATTTTTGCAATACAGTTTGTATCGTTAAAAGAACACGTTAAATTAAGATTGTTTGGATTTCTTTAAGTGAAACAGAGTTGAACAAAAAACATTGTTTTTAAGGATTTTAACTAAAGCTTAATAGGAATCTGATGGCTTGATATTAAATTAATGCTTATTGGTATTTAATAAGTCTTGGTGCTTTAGTTTCGCGTAATCAATAAAAAAGTGTGTGTCATTTTATGTAAAAAGCTGATTGTAATTGTACATAAATATTTCAGATATATTCTATCAGATTTAATTCAGTTTAAAGTGAGCACATATTATAGTTGAAAATGCATATATTTTCATCTTTTGTGCTAATTAAAAATACTCATAACTCGTATTATTGATAAATATGATTAACGTTAAAGAGGTTTTTGCCAAAAATATGCTGTACTGGTGTTTTGCAAACATTGCATTACGCGTAATTATTTACTCCTTAGCGCTTTAGAAACTGATGTCAGAATAATACAAAAACATCAATTGAACAGCTCTTTCATTTTTTAAGTAGCCCGTGCAACGCCGGGCACGCAGGCCAGTATCAAATTAAAATTTACAAATTCTTAAAAAAGCGTCAGAAAATTTGAAGAAATTATTACGATGTCATGATGTCATGGGTTTAGAATTTACGAAGTACTTCGGAATGTATTGTTGTTGCGCCAATTCTTCCTGCAAATTACAGCAATAGTGTACTCGGCTATTCAGCCGAAACAAAAAAAAAGTACTCGCAAAATTGTTGTCTGAAGATTTTAGAATAAATTATAATATTTAAGGGAATGTTGTTATTCAAGGAGGTTGTTTTCAATTTCTGTAGAGGACACATATCTTGAAGTGCCAGAATGGTCTCCAACTTCCTTGCACATTGATTAAAAATACTTCGTTTTTCAAGTTCTTGGGGGAAAAACTCATGGTAGCCAAAATCCTGTTTAAAAATCGAATGTGTGAAAAAAAATACCAAAAGGGTATCTAATACCTGGATACATTAAGAAACATTAAGCAAGATTCCTTCTAGATGGTGTCATAAAGGAACTTCGACCAAATGTAAGCATCCAAATATCCGATCGTGTTTCGAAGTCATGATTACTCTTATAAATTGAATATTCATGATTACTCTTATAATATGAATTTTAATTGAATATTGGTTTTTCTCAATTCAAACCTATTTTTCGTACAATTAATTTTAATTTTTATTGAATGTTACGTTTTTGTCGAATTTTTGACAAATTACGCATTAAGGGGGTCCGGGGCATATTTGGAAAAAAATACTAAATAGTTTAGGATGTCGATTTTTTTTGCTCCGATTCACTGTCTATTTAATAAGCAAAATCATAACATAAGCAATAAAAAAATGTTTTTCAATATTTTTTTTCTAAAATGGAGTTGTTTTAAATCGCTAAAACTTAAAGCAGTCATGGTCAGTGTTCTTTTTTTTTTTTTTTTCAAAAACACATGCACAAATATCAATGATTAAATTTTATTCTGCAATTCAAAAAAATGTTTCTTCAACAAAAAATAAGAACATTTTATGGAATATTTTGAAACATTCTGAGGCAATTTTTTTACTCACATTTTTTACAGCCAGCAGTTTTTTCCAAGTTTGCCGAATAGAAAGTAAAGTAAACTGTTTTAAAAAATTATGCTCCAAGTTTCACTACTTTTATCTTTATCAGTTCTTGACTTATAAAAGTTTGAAAAAAAAAAAAAAAAAACGGGAAAAATTGCATAATGGAGAAAAACGTGTTTTAAGTTTTAAAGCTAAATATAATTGTAATAAAATGCTTGCAACACAAATAATCATATTTTTTGTTCTAATTAATATAGAAACAAGTTCAAACGTCATTTTAAGCAGAAAAAACGAAAAAGTCTTTTGAATCATTAAAAAAAAAAAAAAAAAAAACCTGCAAATTTGACGTGTTTTGCGTTTTGGTTGTTAATGTTGTTTGAAAGTAATTACCTGATCCTTCTCACCTCTCCCTCGCTTATTACTTATTTTATTTACTCTATGGAAGGTTGAATCGCTAAAAACTAAGATTTTTAGCATTTTCTCTCATTCACCCTTTTCTGGCGGCGGAATTGGAGCACCGCTCAAAATTACGTACATAAATTCAAACTGTTTAAAATGTTTTTTTTTTTTTTTTGCTTTATAATGTAAAAAGGAATCAAGACCTAATTTATTACCAAAATAACAACTCTAAAAAAATCAATTCTTTTTTTATGTTCAAAGTTTTATTTGTAACTCTATTTTACGGTACATTAAAACAATGTGGAGTAGCGCAAAATGAAATACGAAATCGTAAATGAAGTGTTTTAGAGTATAACGAAAATCCAAGTTACTGATGTACAAGATTTTTCACATGGCTACATTTAGAAGTTAGAAAAACAAACAGAAGCTATTTCAACAGAATATGTATCTTCATGATTTTTGTCTCTGACGCGATGATCCAGATTTTAGAGGTTATACTCTATATAACGAAAGAGACTATCTTCTAATCTTGTTTCACCCAGTCAATTATTCAGATGTACTGCACAGGTTCATTCACAACAAAAATGAACCAGCACGTGTCCTTAGCTACATCAATACGTATTTATAACACTTAGTAAAAATTAAAAATCTGAATTTTGACAAAACAACTTTTTCTATACTCTTCAAGCATTGCGACTGAAAGGTTAATTGAAATATTTGGCCAATGTTGCCATGAAGTTTGATGCTGAAAAATGAATGTACTTTATCGTTTAAATGGTGTTAGATTTAGAAATACCTTTCACTCAAAATTACTGTATACACGGACCTCTTACTATTTAAACAAGAACTAAAAATTGGAACAGATTAGGACAAAAAAAAATTGATCAAACGATATCGTTATTTTCATTTTAGCTTGAAAATTAGGCTTTGAAAAATGTTCAGAAAAGAATTCACAAGTAATTTGCTTATTGTAACAATATTAAATCAAATACCTGGTAGGGGCGCGGCAATCCCCTGCATTATATATTTTACTTTTATGATTTGTTGAATTTGAATGCAAGTGTTAAAAGCAGATTTCACTTTAGAAACTTTATCAATTCTGTTTTCCCACAATGAAATCGAATCTAATCATATTTGGATGAGCCTTTGTGGCACATATGAAATTAACTTGGATTAATTAAAACTTATACAACACGTTTCATGGTTATTTCTTGTCCTTAAAGGAAAAGGTGATTACCTAGAACCTCCTTTTTCTCGTTCGTCTCAAGTTCTTAGTCTAGTATCTCAAATAAAGGGGAAAAGATTTCAGCTTTCTAAAAGAGGCAAACTTTATCCATTTACTACGAGAACAATGCTTTAAGTATATTTGGAACACTTTGATTTATTGCTCGTGTTGTCCGTTTCTCGTCTTTATTTTGAACTTCCTACTTCCAAAAACAATTAAAGGATTATTGAGCTTATCTTTTGAAGAATGGAATTGACTTCTGATTTAGATGGTTAAAAATCAATTGTAACACGAAGATGTAAGAATGATAAGAGACGAATCTTTCAGTATACAACTTTTTTTTTTTTTTTTTGTAGATTTTCCAGTGGTTTTGGGACAAAGGTTTCCCTAAAAGCAACAGCTGAATACAGCCAAGGTTTTTTCTTCAAGTAAAAACATGCATAACGTAACCAATAAAGTTCTTGCCGTTTTTACTTTGCCATTGAAAGAAGTATTAATAGGTATGCAAAATCCGTGTGTTATTTGGTTTAAACAGCTCTCAAGTATGTAAATTAGTGTATCACGTGTTTGTAACATCTGTCGGGTGAGATTAGCCGTAGCGGGACCCATACAGTAGGATAGCAAACTGAAGTGTTTAAGAAGCTCGTTCGGTGTTGTTGTTTTTATTACTTTAAAATCGGTTTTTCAGCAGCTGCAGCAACTGGTAGAATATGTCAACGTTTGGGGACAATGCTGTGAGTGAACCTACTGCAAGGCAATGGTCCCAAAATCGGTTTTTCGGCAGCTGCATTAACTCGTAGAATATTGCAAACGTTTGGGGCAATGCTGTGAGTGAACGTACTGCAAGGCAATGGTTCCAAAATCGGTTTTTCGGGAGCTGCAACAACTCGTAGAATATGTCAAACGTTTGGAGACAATGCTGTGAGTGATCGTACTGCAAGGCAATGGTTCCAAAAGTTCAGATCTAGAGTTTTGTTTCACTGTTATGAGCCTCAAAGTGGACGACGAGTAATGTATATATGGCATTGAGAACTTTTGGTTCAATTGTAGCTTTTCTGGAATGACTTACTAACTAAACTAATGTCTTTCGCACCTATTCGAATATTACAGCAAAATCTTGCAATTTGAATAAATCCAGCAAAAATGAAATCGCTTAGTTATTGTAACATTGTAACACACGTTATCAAATGCTATTGTCTGTGAACAAGTAAGTCAAATGATCTCAAACTTACTTTAAATTAAATTTTACACGAATGCACGAATTGATTAACATCGACTTATAAACTCAAACAGAATTGTTCAATTTGCGAAAAGCATATTGAAATAAGTCCAGTAAAGGGTTGGAATCCATTACCTTCCTCTGCGCAGACAAAATTTAAAGGATTACAACGAAATCTTTGTAACTCAAACAAGTTAAACTGATAATATTCCAATAGTTGCTCTTCGATAACAATGGTTCAGTGTCTGTTATTCAAATAAGCTTGAGAATCGTGTTGCTTCAAACTTCAAAGGAAATTACCGGAAATGAATAGCTAGTGCAAAGTGAGGAGTATATCTTCAACTTCAGTTTTGTAAATTTAAGTATTTGCAAGTTTGGTGGTCTAAATCGAGAAGTTAAAACGTGTTTAATAGATACCTTAAGTTGACTTTAAAAATGGGATATTCAGAGTAAACAAAAATTTTAGAAAAATCTAAACACTAGGTTTTCCATTTTATATATTTTTTGAACTAACGAATGTTGAAAAAAAAAGCAAGATTTTTTTTCTAACTTCTAAGCAGCAGCTGTAAGTAATTTTTATTAAATTAAGTGGTTCTTGTTGAATCATTGCACACATTGCGGTTCAAGTTTAGTATGAAGAGAGGCGTTATTTTTTCTCACTGTCATTGAATTGCTCAACAATTCAATATTATAGTTTGCAAATTATGCCGTCGGCTGGGTACTACAACTCGGTATCTGAAAATTTAGAAGAAAAAAAAGAATACACATTTGTTGAAAATTTTTGCTTAAAAGAAGGCATAAAAACTTCGAATAAAATTTAGAAATGGTAAATCAACGACATTTAAATCAAGTCATGGCATTTAAAAAATATGGTGAAAAATCTTTAATTAAGTACGTTTTCCTGTATGCAGTAGGAAAACAAACTGAATTGTTGTTACCTACTTTTGCTATTCTCCCCTCGATATATCTTCCGAGGTATTGACACGAATTGCTTTTTAAGCGACAGCCTGTTGCTTTTGAAAGATTTTATTTGCTGATGCTTCAGTTAAAAATTATTTAAGAGATATATCCGGTTCAGCTGGTCTACATCTAAGAAAACCGCAACGTCTTTCAGCTAATTGTGTGGAAGCAGAAGAAAATCCCGTTACTTTTATAAAACAACAACGGAAGAGTCTTTTAGATAAATCTAGTTTAAAAATTACTTTTTATGTTTCTGTACAAAATTTCTTTAACGAAATATGAACTGACATATGACGGACACTATGCGCCATGTGCTTTAAAAGTACTTTAATATTTAAATTGCTTCATCCTTCCGTACTTTCAGTGGATGTGAACACCGCATTAATGTCACACTAAGGTCATAAAGAGCGTGAGTGTGCTCCATGATGCAATATATTTACAGCAATTTAAGGTTTCTTTACAAATGGCAGAACTCTTCCTCCACTTCGTCCCAATTTATCAACATATTACTTTGTGTCACCGCTATTGCTTAAGTTATTAAAGTAAATCTTACACGTCTGATACGTTTCTTAATTAGAGGGCCGACAAAACTTGAATTTTAAAGCAGGGCTGCGGAGTCGGAGGAAAAATGACCAAATCCGGGAACATTAGAGTCTTTGACTCCGACTCCTTTATCTCAAAAATCAGTCCGACTCGTGGATATTCAACATTCGACTCCTGACTCAGACTCCGCAGCCTTGCTGTAAAGTGTTAAGCAAAAAGCAATGTAATCAGTGTATCGATTTGATGTGCTTCTATATTTTTCTTTAATAGTATTTCATTATATTTATGTAGATACCGTTAATGCAACTACCAATACTAGTAATATGTATTGAAAATTCTTAAAATTGTCAGAAAGTTTGAGAATGCTTTTACTTTAAATTTTAAAGAATGTAGTAGAAAGGATTTCAAAAACCGTTGTGAAAAAATCACGTTCTTTGGAGGCATTTACATTTGCAAAATAACACATTTTCACATTCAAAAATGAATTTCATGTAGTCCAAAAACATGTTATGTGCGCTGTTTTTCAAGTTCTGCCCAAATTTATAGCTGTTTATAACTCATGTTTAGCACGACAGTTATATTAAACAAATTTAAAATATTTATTTCATCTCGGTTCGGTGTGTTTAAACGAGCTCTGTTGAAGAATTAAATCCATTCCCTTCATCCGTGTAAAATGCCTAAATTTTAAAAGGATATAAAAAAATATATACCTCAAACAAGAATAGTTTTATTATCATTGAACAGCTGACTCTCTAAAACAATATAATATTTTCTGTTATTCAAGCAAGCTTCGAGATCATGTTACAATAAAGATTAAAAGGAAAATCGCAAAATAAAGCAGTCTATGAGAAACTCTTATTTTGTACATAATTTTATACAAATCGTACTTCAGGATGTCTGAATAAATATGTCGTCTGAGTTTGGATGTTTGAAGCTCAACTTAAATATATCATGTGATAAATAAGGCTCAAAAGCAATTCATGCGTAGGTGCAAATCAATATTTTACTGAATGAAGACTTAGACGGTAAGCGTTTAAATATTTTAAACAGAGGTACGACAAGCATCATCCCTTTGAGAATCAATATATTTTTCTTAAAATATTCCTCGTTTATTTACCATTCATGGTGCTTTGAGATTTTAACTTTTTATACGCATTTATAACAACATAAAACTTTTATAACACAAATATTTTCTGCCGTTCTACTGTATTTAATTCCTGCATTTTTTAAAGTCAAACTTCTTCTAAACAATTTTTAGCTATCATTAAAACCGTTCAGCTTTTTGTTTGGTATTTGTAATTATTGTTTTATTTCAAAGAAAGGAATAACACTGTATGTCATAAAAAATATTCCTGAGACTGTTCCTGCTAATTCTTATGGAAAATGACTACTTGAAGTCATGTAAGACTCCATTCTACTCAGTCACCCAACGTTATCTGGAGACAACCTCACCTGCGTTTTTCTCTTTTCGGTAGCTTGACGCTCAAAAATTTGATTTTGAGGGGAGAGGAACATTATTTTCAACGTTGAACTTTCTCTGTAACTGTTTAAAATTATGAACATATGTTGTGCCAAATTTTATGAAAATCGGCCCAACGGTCTCGGCGTTATGCGCGTCACAGACATTCAAACATCCAAAGATAAAGACTTTTAGCTTTTTTTTTTTTTTTTTAATCTTACCGTTAAAATTAATAATCTTGGTTTTTCTGAAACAAACTCATGAGCATATTTTCTTTTTTTCAATGATAAACAATAGTGACTTAGCGTACCCAGAAATATAGATATTAATTATTCTATATCATAAGCATGCTTAATTTCCTTTTACCCATTCCCTGCTAGCGTTGCGTTTTCGCAACACTAATTCTTTTTTTTTTTTACTTATACAATTTATCAAATCTGTGAAAACAAATGAACAATATTATCAACAAAAGCCTGAAATTTTGTGATTATTTTTTTAAATCATCAAATTATATATCTCTCGTGCTAAAATCTGTAGTCAAAGAAAATGTATTTTTAATAGCTAAAATTTGTTAATTGTCATAATTGGCAGCACATATGTAGGTTTAAAACAGTACTGTTAGTTAAAGCTACCATTTCTTTCCTGCAAAATGGCTGCATCAAATAAGCTCATTTTTGTTATTGTTTATGCATAAAAAGAGATTGTAATTAATGTTGGAAAAACGCAACACTAGTATAATTTGACATAAATTCGATTTCATAAATTAATGATAATATTTTTATGAATTCGTCTCATTATTTCTGCTTTGTTTCGAAGAAAAGCAAAGAATATTTCAATAAATTGGAAGATAATGCTTTTTCCGACAATTCTTCAGAAAATGATGATGAAATACAGCATTCTGACCTAGTTATGTATTAGTCCTCTTGATGCTGATGAAATTACGAAGGAAATTTTACATGATGTGATTCTGAACGAAAGACATAGTTACCAAATGATGTTTCTGGTGAAATTGAACTTTATGACGGCAAGTTTTGTTAAAAGTAGAGAAGAAAAAAATTGGAAGAAAAAAGAAGTTGAACTAGAAAAAGAGTGGAAAAAATCACCTTCATCTTACAATATGAGGCCTATTCGCAATGAAACCAAAATCATATAATCAGTATCATTTGAATTGTCTAACCTACAGCCTATTGTAATGAATCATTTGAAAGTAGTTAAAAATCCACATGGCCATGCAGTATTCTTTAATAATTTTTTGCGTTTTATAATCTTCTATATGATTTGTCCAGTACAGAATTTCGTGTAACATGAGCAATTAGGGAAAACAGAACTGGATATTGTCCTATAATATCTGTAAAAGCTATGAAGAAAACTGAATGAGGAACATATGACACGGTTTTTGATGAAAACAAAAATTGGAGAATTTGTTACTAGGTGGAATTACAATTTGGTAGTTAACATTGAAGCAGCTGAGACGTTAGTAGCACCCCCCCCCCCACCATGTGTGAAAAGATACTCTAGGAAAGATAAGATACATATTAGAAGCTACCACAATTAATATCTAATTATATCTCTCATATGGGTGGAGTTAATCTCCTTCATATTTTTGTTGCTACCCTCCGCATTCAGGTAAAGGGCAAAAAGTGGTGGTGGTATTTACTAATTTTGTTAATTTAGCAAAAGTAAATGCAAGGAAAATCTATCGACTGTGCAATAATGCAAATATTATTCAATTGGATTGCCAAAGGTCACTAGTAATTTCCCTTCTCAAAACACAGAAAAAAAAACTATGACGAGAATCAAAATTCACTATCTAAATTTCTAAGTCCGAGACGTCTCTCGCTGCTTCAAGATTTGTTTTTGGGAAAAAATAACGTATTCAATCACGTGATTGAGAAAAATTTGGGAAATAAAGGAAGGTGATGCAAACACTGGTAGTCAAACTGTAACCATTTAAAATAAATGTTCTGTAGCACTTCATTCAAAATGTTTTTAGGCATTTCATGCATCGAAGCAGATATCTCGCTTCTTGACAGTGTTGCATTTCAGCAATATTTAGTAATATGCAAGAATATAAAATATTTCTTTTTAAAATCATTTCCTTTCTTTAGTCAGTCAACTAGTATGAACAAAAAAAATACGTCTTACTCATTTTTATCACATCTTTATATGTTTGGCAGGGAATGGGATAATCTTAACTATGCCTTTGAATGCAACTAGAATAAACATAAATAATACGGGAGGTTTCTTTACTGAAGACTTGCAGTGAGATTCGTAAGCAACATGCAGTACTTCCAAGATTTTTTTAAACTTGCATTTTTCTTATGTAACCATTTTTTTGGATGTTCGACTTACACGAGTGACACCAAAATTTTTGCAATAAAGAGTGAACGGAAAATGTGAAAAAAAAAAACCTTGAAAATATATTTCATATACTAAGAAGCACTATACATAAAATATATATATATAAGTTCATATTCGGCAGTGAGAAGCAAAGGCATGAAAGGCATGTAAGTATGTAAGTGAGGGTATATTTGGAGAGCAAACACTAAGAGAACCTATCTCCTGTTTTGGGATAAGAGACAGTACTAATAGCTCTGGTAGGTGCTGCTATACAACATGAAATTTTTCAATGAAAGGCTACCTATGACGAATTTATCTTTAAACGTGTTTTACTCAAAACTTGAAAATTACCACTTAAATCCCTTTTCTTCTCATTGCCTTAAATATAGTAGCACGTTATGGGTTAAGCGAAGTTAACTATCACTAACTTTTATATTGTTAAAGAAAGATAATAAATTAATAATTAGAAAAATAATATACTAGCTAACCATTTACATGTTTCAAATGCTAAAATAATGCAGTTTTCTTTTACGATTATTCAAAATAATCTTAGAAATTGTACAATGAATTAACTACTCAAAACTCATTTATGTCAATACTATAGTAACTATTCTAATATTTTCAGCTGCAGTGATCTGTTAAAAATGATTTAATTGAATTTTTACCTGGTAGTTTAATCACTGATTTCTGAACAATTTGGAAATGTTAAACATCTGAAGATAAAATATTGACTCATTTCATTTAAACTATATTTCTGGTTCGGCAATTTAAACTGTCGCAGGAATAGAATATTGCTCCCAGGTGCATTGGAAAATTTTCAGAAGACGGCGTGGCCATTTGTTTTCTTTGACATTAGATGCGCTCAATAGAATGTTCATCTTTTTTTTTAATTGGAAAAGGATTTATATGCATTAATTATTCTAATTTTTGACGAATGATGATTTGGAATACAATAATTTCCGACCGTGATTTGCTTTTCTTCGAAAATTTTATTTAACACAATTTCCTAATTTTCTTATTAACAATTGTACAAGTCTAAACTAAATGAGAACGGTGACATGTCTTTATTCTTTGGAAAATAATTTCGCATATTAAGTTTTTGAATCGGTTAAATCTGACAGAGCTATTGTAATAAAATATGTTCAATTAACGATTCATAAAGGTAAGATATTTGTTTAACAATGTTTTATATTTTTAACGACAACTCCTACGGGATAGTTCAAACATCTTTCACTAAAACAATTGCTTTGAAAATATTACACGTTTCAGTCCCTTCAGCGCAAAAATATATATGTGTTTGATTTACAGATAATATTTTAGCCCCGGTGAACTAGATGTGGTTATATATTTCAAAAAATTAAGGAATATTGAATTCTGTTCCGACAACACGATACATATCTTTTAAATTTTATTCACTATTCATATTATTTTTAAATTTATTTTGTCAGTCAAATTTCGACAAATTGCAAATACCTAAGAAATGAATATGCTAATTACTGCGACGAGTATTACACTGTCCATGAAAACCATTTAGAAACGTTTCATGCGCCCAACTTTGACCAGTAGCATATCTTGGGAAAACAAAGAACGTTTTCCATTAAAAGTCAGTAGCTTTCTGAAATTAACCTTAAAACTTTCTAAATAATTGGGAGCTTTCTACATAAAATAAATAGAAATAATTTACTTGATTAGAATTCTCCTGATTTACCTAAAAATCTTCTGTAGCATTAGAGTAAGCAATCACAGTCAAAGACATGCGAGAATTGCAATGAAGGACCAAGCATATCGCTTGCTTGCAATTTCTGCCTTGCAAAGCTGCAACCATTCAGTGACTTATTCGCTCTCATTGCGAGCTTGGTCATTCTGGACGTGCCGTAATCGAACTTTAGCCGATACACTTTAATAACACTCTCATTCAATCATTTAACTGGTAAATAAAAATATTTTTCACATAAGTGAGAAGTCTGCATTTGTGCAAATAGCGTTTATAGGAAACTTTTTTGCGAAGGTACTTGATTTTTCGGGGAAATAGGTGAAAACCTGCGAAATCTCGAAACGTTATACGGAAATAACCAGTTACGTTTTGGAATTTTTTTAGTGTAGATGAACTGAATCGTAATGGGCTCTTATTTCTTTCCAAAAACCATACCATACTGCAATTTTAAAAAAAATCTAAATTATTCGCAACCAAAAGAGCATATCAAAATATGTTTCTGGATAAATAGGGGTCCTGCCTTCGTGTCGCCGTTATCGTAATAGAAGGTCTATAAGTCTGCTGAAATTTAAAGAAAAGTCGATAAATTTAGCGATTTTCCGTGAGATATGGAATATATCTGTCACACGTTTTGCAGAATCAAACTGTGAAATCGCGTAGCAATATAGCTGGTCTAGGATACTTTTTTTTTTGCCTTTGCAAATTTTTAAAAGTCGTTTTAAAAATTAGTTCAATATAAATCCATTTTGGAATGATAAATAAAAGTTCGCATTTTTCAAATAATAACATAAATATGCAAAGTAAAAAACAAAAATTGTCCACCATTGTATTTTACCACCACAGTATATTTAAGTAAATATACTGAACTAAAGCATGCTGCCATAATTATTAGAAGTTCATTCAGTACTTTGTGTGTGTTATTAATGTGTCAGAGTTAGGAATGCCAGAAATGTAATTTAATTCGCTCTTAATATAATCGTTCTCAGATAGTTTCCACTAATACATTTACTATTCAATTCGTTTATTTAACGTGTTTGCCGCAAGATAACTCAGAAAAGTGGGACAGATAGAAACACTTCACAAATTTTGTATCCTCCGAATTTGGAGCAATTAACTGTGCTTATCTTAACTAGCAGGTGCAGCAGGAATTAATTTAAACAGTTAGTTGTGGTCTACATTCTCCTTGCTGAAATTATTTCAGTGAACTGTGTGTGATAAAGCTTTCAATATGCCGATGAAACAACTGACCGTAGTATGTGACAACTTCAAAGTAATATTAATTTATTAATGTATGCTTGAAAAAAATTGGTTTAAAAACATACATTTAAAAACTGTTTATCGTCATAGTATTCGGGTAGTTCTAAAAAGATGGAGGGAGATTATTTGTTCTTAATAAGCAGCTGTGTAAATTAATTCTTAGAGGTACTGAACTCAAATATTGTTCTCCTCTGAAACTTGGCAAATAGAAATATGACTTTCACTAGTATCTACATATAATTTTACTTATTTATTGTTTTACTTATTATTTATAAACGTTTTTTTAACTTTTGTAATTGGCTTTGAGTATTATAATATACATATACTTAAACGCTTACGTTTATAATATTACTTGCTATCATAATTAATATTTCAACGTCATAAACTACAAAATTTTTTCGAAGTAGACTCAAACAATCAGCTGAAACTAGTGGTTCGGATGAAAAGGAGGAAAAAAATCGTATTTTAAGACTAATTTTGGTAAACTAAATCATTTGATAACTTTATTCGTTGATTTAATACTTGGTGGGGACATTGTTTTTCATAATGTGGTAACACTTCTCCGAAGTTGGGTTTTTTTAAGCGTTCTCTATCGACTTGCGGATTTACTTTAGCTGTAGGCTATATTTCGTAAAGCAGCAGTATTTCTGTTCAACAATAAGTAGAAAAAATAGCATCAGATAATTTTCTCCAATGTGTCTTTTATGTGGTAATTTTGAAACACACACACATATACAAAACAAATTGTGTGTATATGTGTGTGTGTGTATACATATATATTTTAAATAATTGAAAATTGCTCAGTTGTTTTAAAATAAATATGACTATGAAGAAAATTATTTTATTAATTCATGAAAACTGTTATGCTTTATTATAATTTCAAGCCAATTTTCTTGAAAATTGATTACAAATTTAAAACATAATACAGTTTCAAATACTTTTGCTATTCCAAAAAAAATGCAAAAATTAGTAAAATATGGCCAGTGGACAAGTGAGAGCATTTAACGTGCTACAGTAGCTTACATAAATGGTGGCATGGACCTTAACGAAGTCTGCCGACAATACAGAGTCCTGAAAGCAACTTTAAACTGTCGCATGGATGATAAAACCGGTTTGTTGTTACGTTAGTCATTTATTTAAAATTTAGGAGATAAGCCCTCTGAAATATTAATATGATTAGTGAATCATATTTTCAAACTAAAGACGTTTACTTAGTGCTTATTAGTACTCATCATCCCAGCATAGGAGTGACTGAGCTGGAGGTGGAAAACCTCTTAAGGCAGCCAAGAGTGCCAGTTTGTTTTGCGCTCTTGGCTTCCTTAAGAGGTTTTCCACCTCCATCTCAGTCCCTCTTGTGCCGGGCTGATGAGTTCTAATAAGCACGAAACTGCAGTCCTCAGCTGGAATTGACTGAGCTGGCGGTGTATTTCATGTACTTCTGCCTTAGCCCTGGCTATAGGGTAGTAACTTACTGAATATACATACATACACACATATATTCTTTGTTTTATTTGTATAGGTAGATTAAGCTAAAAATGAAAAGCATTTGGACTTCGGAGGCGGCAATTTCATCGTACGCTAGTAATACCTTTCCGGTTTTATCCAAAAACAATATTTTGCTCAATCTCTTTTTTTTTGGGCAAAGTAACACAAATTATAATATTTATTAGAAGTGATTGCTAATTGCATCGATGTCAACAAGATGGATCTCTTGTCTCCTTTGAGCATTCAACTGGCTAACTATGTCTCTGTACTGTTTTCTTTTCTTGTCGGATACCAAATTAGTGTCCTGATTAAAGGCGCAACACACTTTTATGCGAAATATATGCATTTCTTAATGATATTTGTTCCCCCCTCTTTTTTTTATTTTATTTTTTGTATTATTCAAATATGCATTAAGAAGTCGCTTTGTTATTGTATTTTTTTTTCCCGCAACTGACCAACAGCAAAAATCAGGGCAATGTCTAAGAGTAATTTTTTCGTTTCATATCTAATTATATTTTAATTTATTATTTTTTTTTTTTTAATTTTTGAGTCATTGTTCACAAGCCAGGTTTTTACCGTTGTTGAAGTTTACCTGATTATATGTTTGTAGATCAACCAAGTAATCCGTCAAGTTACTAGAAATTAGTCTGCCATATACAATCATTGATTATGTACATTATCGTATATCGTTTGCTAAGTTTTATTCATAGTATACTTCTGATCACTTTTCATTAAACTAGAAAATGAAGAGAAAAAAAAACAAAAAACAATTTGACATAAACCATAGCTACTTTCTCAAAAAACGTTTTGCGCAAACATTACATACATCACGAGGGAAGGAAACGTTAATTTAGTAAAGTTCAACTTCTTTGTCAAACAGAAAATTTATTTTTAATATTCACTTGCTCATATTTAATGCACTAGATGTTTTCTGTATTTGTATTAAAATTTAAAATATAAATCATTTTAAAAATACTGCATAATTAAATATAATTTTCATGCGAATATTTCGTTGCTCATGAAAACTTCAGCTGAATGTTGAAGCGTATTTTATTTTGTTAAAGATCAAAGCATTCATAAAATAGAAACAAAGAAAGTTTTCGTTTCATATAAGATAAAAAGAAATACACTTATTCATAAAGTATCCTTTCGCACTCTCTTTTGAAGTATCCGCATACATTGAAGAACAAAGTTTGTATTTGTGTAAAAATGTATGCTACGTCCAAGTATTTTTATACATGAGCGAGGGTTACAAGTAGATTTTATTAATAATATGTTATCTACATTTCTGTGAATAATAAACAAAAGTTATCCTAATTAGAGCGTTTTAAAAGCTTTTAAATCACTCTGTAGGGTAAAACAAGGGAATCGAATGCATCATGAACTCTACAAAAAAAGGTTTCGATCCTTAATTAAACCATGGTATGTTTATGATTTATATTTTTCAAATTAACTGTATTTATTTATGAAATTTAGAAAAGGTTTTTAAAGCAAAGACACAAATTATTTTGTCTATAAGCATCCAGCTCATATCATTAATTTGAATTTCCTCCCCTTGAATTCAAATTTTTAGGGTAGACCGGAGCACGTTCACTACATGCCCCTTTTCTAAAAAAAACTTATAACTGAATAGCTGACAGTCATACCAGATTGATATTGCTCCCTAGCAAATATTCTCACAAGTTTTTAAGCATCAGTCGAACATTCGGTTTAGCATGCGGCTAGGAAAATCTGTTTTCTACCAAGTTGAGCAAGTTTTGTGTTGAACGTTTTGAAGCTTTTTGTAAATACATAATACACAGTTAAAAACAAATAGTGTATAAAAATTAGCATTATTTTATCCTTTTTGAATAATTGTAGTTTTATGGATAGAAACGTTATTAAATTTTGTTACACGTAAAAAATAAATCCAAACTTACCCACGGGGAACGTTTACGCATTTTCATCGTTGTACATTTACGCACGTTCTTAATGTGTCTTACTACTCTGTCTTACTTCTAAACGGGCCCTGTGCGCTTTTGTCTCTCTGTACTGTTTCGAACCTTTAGTACTTTCAAGTTATTTAGTTTTGAAAATCACCATTTAATTTAAATTAAGTAACAGATTTGTATCTTATAGCTTACAATCGTACAGTGTTGTCTTCATGCATGTTCCACTTGAAATTTATACACTACTCAGCCTGTAATACATTTTCTTTATTTTAAAGATGGTAAGACATTACGTTCAAAACACTAATGTTAGATGCCAAAATAGTGACAAGGCTTATAGATAATCCAAGTACTTCTCCGAGTAGGCCTTCCACTTCGTCACATATGAACTACACAAACTGAGACCATTTTAAAAAGTAGGACCAAAGCTTGGGAACTAGGAAAAGAAAAAAAACGAGGATGCTTACAATCCTAACTTAAACTCCGATTAAAGAAGTCCTCAGGCAAGAGCAGTTAGAAGCTACAAAGAGAAAATCGTAATGACTCATAATGGGCAGAACATAATAAAAAGGAGTAATAATTAGTTAAAATTTTACAAGTTTCTATTGAAAAAGAAATAGAAGACGTAAAAAAATATATATTAATGGGCAGAACAAAACAAAGTTGAGAAATTATTTTAAAACTTACAAGTTTCTATTGAAGCAGAAATAGAAGACATCAAAGAAAAAAGCATGAACCCAAAACCTGCGACAGGGAAAAAGTTAGTACACTCTGTAACAAGGAAATTAGTGAGCGATTCTGTTTACGAAGTAGAAAATTGTGCCTGCATCTATTGTTTGAAAGCACACAACAAATATCGGGAAAAGGACAAGACAGGCTCCTAATGTATTAGATCTCAAAACACAATCCCAAGACAAGTATGCAAAAAGAAATACTTTATTTTTGTTAGTAAAATCTAACAGTGATGATGAAGATGAATAAATAGTCTCTGTCTTTATTAGCAGTAAGCTCTATGATTTTAATTAATCCTATAAAATGATTTTTAATTATGTGTTTGTGATTTTCTTATTTCTTAAGTGTTTTAAGAGAAATAAAACACTTAATTTTGGTTAAATATATATGTCACTTACTCCTTGTTATCATTTTAAATATGTGTAAACGTAAACTTGCCTCTTGTTCGGGGCAAATTTACGCAACCGACTTGAACTCAAAACTTTTTTTTTTTTTTTTTTTACGATCAGAAACACAAGCTGGGCAAAAACTAAATATAAACTAAATATACTATAACAATCTATAGTTTCCTAGGTTACATAAAAGTTAGAAAATTCATTAAAAAAATACCGCTTAAACGTGTCCCGGTTTACCGAATCTGCTATTAGAACCTACTTGCTGGATATCTTGTTTCTAGAAAGGCTCCCACTGCAATTAGAAATGCGAAAAACATAGTTTAAATTCAACACTTTAAAATTCAAATTAATGCCGAGGTCTGGATGCTGGATGTTGTGTGCTGGATTTTGGATGTGTTGTGCTGATGCTGTATTTGTCTAAAGAGGATTGTGGTCAGTCTAAATTCTCGGGTATAAATCAAGTAAGCCGATTTATGTAAAAAAGTTCTTGTAAAGTTTTGTGCTCAGTCGCTAAATTTAAGGAAAGTGGACGTAAAGGATTTTTAAAGAGAAATAATTGAAAAAAAAATATGGAAATTGCTTGGAAATCCAAAGTAGCACATATTAACTATTAGTTACTTCATAGAAACTTACTGGTGCTATTGTGTTAATAATAAAACAGCTACATAATATGTTTAAAAAGTGTCAATATTTTTAATTTTAAAATGCACTTTCTATAAATATGTTTCATTAAAAAATATTTTCTGAAAGCTTTTCTTTTTTGCATAATCGTGTGACTTAGTAAAACATTCCTCTAGGAAGAAAACAACAAACTTGTGTGTAAAAAGAACCTCTATAAAACTTCAATGCAAATTTCACATAATATTTCCAATTTTAAATTCAAGCAAAAATATTTTATAACTTAAAAAGTAAACATCTTGCGTAACTATGTTTTTACTCTTATCGTAATTGAGAAAAGAAACGCCTAGGTATCGACCGAAGTTACTTCAAAAAATCTTGATCATTTTTCACGGAGACGAATTATTTTTCTTGCCTTCCCGATTGATTACAAAAGTGCAGAAAATTGGTCCGAAAAAAAAATGCTAAGAAAAAGCACAAGTGTTGAATGTGGATGTATGGGAATTATCAATAGAGTTATTGCTCCTTAATGTTTCCATAATGTAGAAGTTCACACATACATAAAAAAGTAAAAGCGATTAAGTGCCATCTGCTTCCTGCTTATTGAGGTTTCGAACCGTATTAACCTTTAATGACTCAGGTTAAAAATAATCGATATTGGCTAAAAGATAAAAAAAATAGAGGGGAAACGTTTTGCAGTAGATGAGGAAAATATAAGAAGTATGTTTCAAACGCTTTTTTTACTTTATTTCTTCATATGTATATATTCAGTGTTGTAATCGGGGGCAACGCGGGGAATGATGGTTCCAGAAATATTTATTTTATAAGTATAAAAAGTAAGTAAATTTAAAGTAATTGATTGCAAACTACTTTTTTTTAATGAGGCAAGTGTCAGCGATTTAAGTTAAAGCGCACATAAGCCCATGATGTAACCTTTTCTTGGTCAAACAAAAAGTCATCATTCATAACATCAATAAAGTGCGTCCCCCCTCCTTTAATTATTTTCCCCCAGCAATGTGTGTATAAATTAGAGCATGAAGAAGATTTGGGCCGATACGCCAGGCGGGTCAATAATAAAGTACGTAATTCAATATAGCTTCAATTCACCTTTGTAAAGAAACACTTAATTTTGTTTGGCCATTTAATTTCGAAAGTAATAAGTTTGATACGATAAAATTTACATGAAGAATTATATATTTAAAAAAGAAATTAACAAAAAGAATAAGAGCAAAATACATGGTTTTCGATACTTTAAAACATTTCAAATAGCTGATAAAAAGAGACATATTCGAGTTTTTTTGAAACGTATTTAAAAATGTATTACGTAGAAACATCCAAAAATTTTGGATTTATTTTTTTCCAGATTTAAAGTGCACCTTTGTCCAAAGGAAGAAAAAGCATCTTAAGTGCAGCGCTCTTAAAGTTTCGATATGCTTTGATAAATCAACCATATGGACTCTTATCGATACTTTTGATTCATGACACCCGAACAAAAGATAAAAGTTCAAAGCACGCAACCAAAGTCGAAATGCAAAATAATAGTTCTGTTCTTTAAAAAGGCTTAAAGATGGTAAAAAGAAAGGCATTAAGGCTCTTCCGAAAGCATTTCTTTAAAAAAAAAAAAAGTTAGCTTTTCCTTTTAAAAGATTATAAAAGTAGTTTGTATTTTTTTTTCAGTTTCATAAAGAGAAATATTTTTATTTTATGATCTGAATAGCCATTTTTTGCTATTAAAGCTAAATGAAAGTATGTACTCTGAAAATAAAAGGTGAGATAGAGGTGCTACTTATGAAGTATTTTTTTTTAATAAAAATAATTCGACCTGACTTGTACTACCTCTGTTTCCAGAGAAAGCAATGAGCTTTTGCCTTTTTGTTGTAGTTGATATGTGCTTCCTGTCTTGTCTATTTAAAAATAAAAATACTTTCAAACATTGTAAAATATACTTAAAATCCACCAAGACCGGATTAATATAATATCGCATCTATAAGTTAGAATTGAAATGTAGTTGCACGGTTTTCAGACCACAAATTGACCTTAGCAACGTTGAGGAATTACATTTGTAATATAAGAGGTGTACTCCGACAGAGTGTACTCTTACTTTCAAATACTTTACTAAAAGTTTCCACTTTCAGTTTGCACAATAAATGTTTTAGGAAGGATACCTTTATTTAAAAAATGAAAAATGCGTTATATCAACCGTCAATATTACTTTTAGGAGCTAACTAAGTGAAAAAGTTCAAAAGCATGAACATTTGCATCATAGATGGAGACTCGTGAGGGCATCCCCCCATAAAATTTATAAAATATCATTAAAAGCTATATTTTTGTTTCCATAAATTCTTCAGATATATTTCACTATGCAACCCGAGTATTGGCCACACTCCTAAAGGCCCCAAGTTCCGAAAAAAAAAAATATTAATTCGAATTTTTGGCGTCTTGAATTCTAATTATGTTTTTCGCAATCACGAGCGTGTGTGTGTATGAATGCGCGTGTGTGTTTGTGTAGGCGCATATGTGTGGGTGCGTGTGTGTGTGTATGTATGCATGTGTGTGCGTGTTGCGTATGCAGTGCTGTGTGAGTACGCGCAAGTGTGTGTTGGCGTTCGTGTGTGTGTGTATGTAGGCATATGTGTTTGTGTCTGTGTGCAGGCATGAGTGTGTGTATGTGTGTGTAGGAGTGTGTGTTTGTGTCTGTGCGCAGGCATGAGTGTGTGTATGTGTGTGTAGGCGTGTGTGTGTATGTATGCGTGTAGAAAATGGACGCAACCTGGAGACGGTTTTCGTGAGAGGAGCAGCATCGTGAGGCCGGTCGACACGACGGTGGTGCTGGCAGAGGCTGCTGGTGGGAAAATAAAATGATAGGAATTCAAAACAATCAAATGAAGAACAATAAACAATCGTGATTGCTCAAAAAAAAAAAATCACGATGTAGTTTATTTTTTTTAAATCTTTGAAACTAGCATGCGAGTCGCGTTGTACGTTGCACGCGAGTCGCGTTGTACGTTGCATGCGAGTCGCATAGCAGATCTGCTCAGGAAAGAATCTTCCCACATTACTTACAATTATTCAATTTACATTCACAGTTATAATTAAATTTAAAAATGAAATTATCTGCTCTTATAATTAAGATTATTTTTGTATATTTATATTTCTGGTGAATGCACCGTCCCCACTGTGTATGACTACATCAATACATGGTAAACAATGTGAACTATATTATAAGCATACTTAATTTCACTATTTATTTAATTATGACGTTGAATGTAACTTAAAAATACAAAATACAAATCCGTGCTGTACAAATAGTCATTAATACTTTATTATAAGCATATTTAAATTCATTTTTAATCTGAATTATACAATTGAATGATTCTTAAATAAATATCACTAATAGAGAAAAGTTATTGACTAAAAATCTGCAATGCAATTTCCGATGTTCCTATATATATATATATATATATATATATATATATATATATATATATATATATATATATATATATATATATTTATATATATATTGGCGTATTTATTTATTCATTTTATTATTATTACTATTATTATTGTTATTATTATTATTTTACAGCACAATTTTTTGTTCTGACGTAGGGCTCATAGAAGTGGTGTTTCGAATTTTAAAACGAATTCCAAGTATGAGAATTATGATAGAAATCCCGAAAAAAGGTCGTCTTTATGTTTTTTCAAACGTTTTAGGGGGTATACTCTTTTGTTACAAATATATTCATATTTTTGAACTTTACAATTCTCTAGCCTTACAGTTAAAGGTCAATGCAATGTTCCATTTCTCTTTTGAACAAATGGCTATGAAAATGTGACAAAATTGAAGACAAAATAAGGAAAAGGGGGAGAGGGGAGAGCACATAACCAAAAAGCGGTTGATGATGAGGAAAAAAAGGCGGGCATGTTTGGATTCACACACAGAGGGATTTTTTACTGTAGAATCAGCTCGGATAGTGTCAGAAGTTATTAAGGATTTTTTTTCTTTTTTCTTTTTTTGACGCACAAGATACTTTAACATCCTGAAGATATACTTTCAAGTTTAAAGACATATTTATTAATGATATCACATAGTACAGAATCAATTGTTCTTAAACATTGCCGCTTAACGCATTGTGACAAATGCCGTTTACGTAAGGAACTAAAAAATGGTCCCACGTTTAGTAAAAATATGTGAATGCATCTCACTCTAATTTTTAAAATAACAGTAAATAAAAAGATACATTTTCAAAATTTTTGAAATAGAATTTAGAGCTTAAGAACACAATATAAAATCGTATAATTTTTCGTAAAATATTCAAAACATTACATTTAATTTCTTGAGCGGCTACGTTTGCCACCCTAAATACAATTTTCCTTCCGAATTCACAGCGCCACGTGCACGCAAATTAATTTTGATTGCATAATTCTGTTCCTGTATTAAGATCACATAATTAATGATAACGTATCAGCTTTCGTATTGATCAGTTAGATGAAACAATGACTGAGTAATAGGTGGATTCATTAACTGAAAATCTACTTATCAGTTACAGTGAAAATGATAGGATTGCATTGTATGAGAAAGCTTTGATTTATGATTTCAAGTCCACATGAATGGTAACTGAATGTACTTGGTAAATCTCTATAAATATGTAATCTGATTATTTGATAGAGCTGTATTTGATCGCTAATTTTGTGTGTAGTAGTTTATCAAATGATGCTATGTGATTTTTGAGTAACATTTTCTTTTGGAAATAAAGTTTGAATACGTTGTAACGATGAAATTATTTTTCTCATGAGAAATATAAATTTAAATTTAATTTGAAAAATATTTTTTTTTTGTTCTTACGAAACAATTTTACTGAATATTTTTTGTGTGAGCTTTAAAACAGTTAAAACTGCTAAAGTAGGCAAAAATTTGATTGGTGAATACTAAGCAGTTCATACAGTACTCAGAAAAATATCCTACCAAATTTCATTTAAACTTATTGGCTGGACTGATTGTACTCAAAAGGGACTTTAAAAAATTAACATTTTGGTCAACGAAAAAAAAATTAAATTAATTGGATTTCTGACATTTTAAATTTAAATAATGTATTTCGCAATCATGAGTTGCGACAGAGCCCTACTAATTGGAGTTATTGTTTCTAGAAACGGCTCCTGTCCCTCCAAGCTTGCCCCTCCTCCAGGGCGGTTACGTGTGTATAGTTGTGTGTGTGTGTGCGTAGGCTCGCGTGCATGCATGTGTAGGCTTGTGTGTGTGCAGAGATCTGTGTGTATGTACGTAGGCGTGTGTCTATATGTGAGTGTGTATGTGTGTGAGCATGTGTGTGTACAGGACATGGACGCCACCGACCAGGGAAAGCGGATTCCGATGCGCCTGCAGAGGCCGTTGGGAGGTGGTGCTGCAGAGGCCCCTGGTCCAAGCTGAAAAAGAAACCACAACATCAAGGACGGTCAAGTGAGAACAATAAGCAATTGTGATTGCTCAAAAAAAAAAAACATATGGTAAAAAAACAAAGCTCTCATTTTCTAAAATAAGATACAATTTCCCCAGCATGCAAAGTTGTATTTTTGTCTGTAATTTCTTAAAAATTTGTTTGTTTTTGTTTTGCATCTGTTTGAGTGTTAAGTTCAGACACATTAGACAAGGTGAGGGAAAAGAAAGACCAAAAACGTGTTCTTGGTTAACTGTTATAAATTCAGTTGTTGCAGTTTATAAACTATATTTTTTTAATTGAAAAAATAAAAGAAAATAAATAAATATATTTATATGTCCAGGGTTTGCAAATATCATAAAATTCCCGAAAATATCGAAAATATTCGATATTTTGATTTGTATCGGATATTTGGTTATACACTCTGTCGCAAAAAATATATGCACCCAGAAGAAATTGAGCTACACTCA
This sequence comes from Uloborus diversus, assembly GCF_026930045.1. NCBI lineage: Eukaryota > Metazoa > Arthropoda > Arachnida > Araneae > Uloboridae > Uloborus > Uloborus diversus. The sequence goes on along the minus strand of NC_072731.1, from coordinate 197,327,409 downwards.
CGAAACTTGGCAGGCATGTAGATAAGAAGATGATTAAAAATTCAGAATAAAAGATTATTTTATTAAGAAGTTACAGCAGCCAAAAGGTTACAAATCAGTAAGTAGTAAAGCCACCTCTGGCAGCTATACAAGTCGAAACACGACGTGGCATCGAATCAATTAGGTCACTTATGACACCCTGCGGAAGATCATGCCATAATCTTTGCAACTGCGTCGTTAATTGCCCTTTATCCCGGGATGGCTGCAGTTACGTCCAGACATGCTCTATTGGCGAAAGGTCATGTGACCTCGCAGGCCATGGGAGTACATCATATCCCTGAAGACAATGTTGAAAGAGTTGCGTAGTATGTGGACGAGCATTGTCCTGCTGATAAATGGCATCTGGGCGATTAAATAGCATAGGCAGAACAATCGGCGTTAAAACGCTGTTCATGTATCTGCGAGCTGTCAAAGTGCCTTGGAGATTATTTAGAGGTGATCGTGTGTCCCAAGAAATCGCTAACCACACTGTCACATCTTGTGAAATGGCTGTATGCCGCTCGACAACAAATGCCGGATCGGAGCGCTATATGGTGCACCTCCACATACGTGTACGGTGAGTATCAGCACTGAGACTGAATCGGGATTCATCACTGAAGATCACACACCTCCAGTCTGTTACACTCCAAGCTGTCCGAGGTCGGCAAAAATCCACTCGACACTGCCTGTGATGTGGCGTCAGTGGCAAGCGTCTTAATGGACGTCGGCTCCTAAAGCGAACTTCGGTCAATCGTCTTCTAATGGTTTCCCTTGATACCACCGGAGGTCTGAAAGGAGGTAAGTGGCGTTGAATCGATGCTAGCGACGTTGTCGGCACCGATGTGGCCGCTCTTCTGATTGCCCGATCATCGCGTTTATTTGTGTTCCTGGGACGCCCTGACCCTCCGCGACGGTACTTTCCCTTCCGTGATCCACTGTTGCCAACACCGAGCAACTAACATATCACTCCGACCGAGGTGGCGGCCAATACTCCTGTTTGACCAAACTGATTCTCTGAGGCCTATTATACGCCTCCTATCAAACTCCGTCAGCTGTTCGTGCTGCCGCCGGTTACGTCCTAGAGGCATCCTAAGTCACAATACAGTCTACCGAAGTCAACAGATTCGATTGAATAGCCCTACGGAACAAGTACTCATGCTTTTAAACTCTTCCACCTGTGCAATTCACATGCTCATAGCGCGCTTAGCCTTGTTTCATTGGCGCTGAAATTTTAATCATTTGCATATCGGCTACCAAACCGCATTTGTGTCGAGTTTCATGATTGTGGCTCTAATTCTTCTAGGTGCATATATTTTTTTGCGACAGAGTGTATATCCAATATTTTCAATCAACACAAAGTATAGTGTTTAAATAGTAACTGCATCCTCAAAGAAAAATGTTGTTTGTTTTCTTATATTATCATTATAAATGTTTCTTTCATTATTTATATTCATAAATAGACATTTTATGTAAAAATTTGCGTATTTTAAGTGGCGTATAAATGCAAATGATATTTTTGATTGTATGTGAAATGTGATAATTAAATGAATTGAAAATAAAATATAACGTAATTGATTTTCATACCGGCTATTATATTGGATATTGACTTTTATATTCATGTTCTTTATAAAACTGATCATATATATGCATGTGTCTAGTAAAAATCACAGAAAACTGAAAAACATAACAGTATTACGTTTATAAATATAAAATATCCTGTAAAATTAAAACATGAAAAAGTTATTTAAAACCATACGATATTTTTTGTATGATATTGTAATATGTGAAATTACGAATTTTATATAGGGGAAAAGGGGGCACATGTGAATATGGTATGTTTTACTAGGATAACGTCAAGCAAAAAACCTTGACAATTTCTCAAGTGATGGTAATAACAGTCCTACTTCTTGACTCAAGTTTTAAAGCAATGAGCCAGTATATATTCCTGTGGTTGATAACTTCTTTGATTTAGCAGATACTGATGTCATTTTATCACTGTCTTCTTCATGTGAAACTGTATTTTAAACTAACTAATAAGGTAAACTTAATTATTTTTTGAACTAATATACGTACATTGAAGTAAATTTATAACCATGTTTATTTTTTTACGTTAATTAAAAATCCTTTATTCTTGAAAATTAGTTCTAAGGTAGATGATGGGACACTTGTGAACGCAATATATTGAGGCACATGTAAACAGTTCTCATATCCTCTTCGTAATATAAATATTAGTGTAGGGTTATTATAAATGTTAAACGGGTGTAAAGATTTATAATTATTATTTTGGTTCAATCAGTTGGCAAATTCATTGTTAATTATTATTATACAATATTATTTTAAAAATATTTATTTATTTATTATTCTTAATTTTTTGATTCAATTGCTACTGAATAGTTGGCCAACACTTTAGTGTTACATGGTATTTAACAGAGAAAAAAAGCAAAATATTTTCTCTTAACTAAAACTTTATTTTAAAATTTATCATCATATGTGTATAAAGCTTAATCGCACTATTATATCACGAATAATATGAAATATTCTTTGTATTGTTTAGTCTTATTTATTTTATTTTATTTACTTATTTATTAAAAGTATTCACACAGCAGAAAAAATCCAGTTGCAGTGGCAACAACAATATAAACATAGCAATTAAAACCATTTATACATTTGAACTATTAAAACATGAAAACTTAAAATTGTAAAATGACTAAATCACGACAACGAATGCTAAAAAGTTTGTAAAATTTAATAAGACAAAAATTATCAACATAGTTCCGTCTAGTTAAAAAAAAATAATAATAAGAACGACTCCTAAGAGTTCTACTTGGGACAGCAAGTTGTATCGAATTCAAGATACCAGAGCAGTCAATAAAATTATACATAAACTTATAGAAAAAAAAAAGAAGACACAAAAGTTCATGGCGTGATTTAAGTGTGTAAACATTACAAATATTACACAAATGAGAGTAAGAATAAGTCAAAAATTCTTGATTATCAGTCCTATAAGACAAGTAATAAACAAATTTGGATTGAATCTGCTAAAGAGTTTAGCTGTATTATTGAAGTAAGGATCCCAAATAAAACTGCAATGCTCAAGTTTGGAGTGCACACGACAAAAACAAAGCGTTTTAAGTGAGCTCATTAGAAAAATCTTTAGTCTTAAGTTAAATAAAACCCAGAACCTTATATGCCTTTGTTGTCAATATGTTGCATAAAACCAAGCTTAGTAGCAAAAGTGATACCCAAATCCGTAGCTAACTCAAAACGCGATAAAATAAACTTTGACAATTTTATAAGGATGCGAGAATGGCTCAGATCTACGACAGTAACTCAAAACACTGCATTTACTAATCTTTATCTTCTTTACTAGTAATAAAGCTGAAAGTATGTCCGGAGGATGTCTGGATCTCTGTGACGCGCATAGCGCCTAGACCGTTCGGCCGATTTTCATGAAATGTGGCACAGAGTTAGTTTGTAGCATGGGGGTGTGCACCTCGAAGCGATTTTTCGAAAATTTGATGAGGTTCTTTTTCTATTCCAATTTTAAGAACAAAAATATCATAAGATGGATGAGTAAATTACGAAATTATCATAACGTGGAACCGTAACATGGGCTCAAGCCAATTGGCAAGTTACGAAATTATCATAACGTGAAACCGTAACATGAGTACAAGTCAATTGCCGAGAAAATTCACCATACATTATTTGTAAATATACAGGCGAACCAAGAGACCTTTTAATTTTTCCATTACGGGCAAAGCTGTGCGGATACCACTAGTATTTAAATAAAGCTTATTCACCATGCACCACCGGTGAAGGTTATCCAAATCAATCTGTAATAGGGTAGCGTCAGAGATAGTGTGAATGTTTCTAAATAGTTTTAAATCTACAGCGAACAAAAGGTAGCCACAATATTGAAAAATATTACAAGTATCATTTATGAATAAAATAATCTTGAACTTGAAAACTTGATAGTATTTTTTTTTTTTTTTTTTTTGAGAAATTAAGAAAATAAAAAAAAAATTTTCATATGTGCCACCTTTTCCCTTACTTCATAAATAAAAAAAATTGAATTAGTTTGCACATCCATAACACATTTTCCATTTTTCTGACCAACTTTTAACATCAACTAGGCATTTTTCATCTATATTAAAATTGTTACATGACTAATAATTTTATGAATGAAAAATAAAGAAGGAATATTACATTATTTACATTAAATTAATGGTATAATAATACGCTGCATAAATATATTATGTTATTTTTGATTATTTTTAATTATAGACTATTATTATTATTAATAATGCATATAATTTTTGTACAGAAAATGTTAGACTACGAAAAATAAATATCGAAAATTTCAAAATATTATGATATTTTCAAAATAAATATCTTATTTATATCGTGATATATTTCATGATGTATATCGACTGATACATATCGGAAAACCATGCATGTGCCCCTAACGTATTAAAAAAAAACACATTACCTTTCATAAAGCTGTTTCTATTTCTGATTTTAATACACTACTACTTTCCTGCACAAAAAAGAGCTTCCAATAAAAAACACCTTTTAAAAGAAACTAGGTGAAAATGAAAAATTTTAAGCATCTAATAAAGTGCAACTCTGTTAACCTTTTACGAGAAGTTTGTTTCATTTTTTACTCACTATATCACAATGTGCGCCATTGTTGAAAATGAAATAAAATGAACTAAGTAACGTGTAACGAAGGTATTTTTTAAACGAAATAAAAAAAGTTTTCATCGGGAAACGTAAACATAGAAGTAAAAATGCTTTCTATTTCCTTTTAGGTAAGAAAAGTGCATTTTATTTGCAAATAAATGAAAGAGAAAACTCCGGAAAGTTCTCTTTTTTCTTTCAAAAAGGTGATTTTTATTTGAACAATGTAAATATATTTGTTTTAAAGTTGTTTAGTGTTTAGGTTTTTTGAGCTACTAAGGCTGAAACTAGCATAATTTAAATACGACACCAAACTGAAACTAACAAAATCAAACTAATGTATTCTTCGTTAATTTGTTAATATTATACTTCTGAGAAAACGATTGCTATTATTTACTTAATTTTAGGTTATTATCGTTTTGAAAAATAATTCAAGGTGAACAGCATTTCATTTAAAAGAGAAAGTTCTGTTCCCAACCTCACCTTATCGATTGCCATAAAACTGGCGTTTCTTTAATTTAAAACGTTTTCTTCTTTTTTTTTCCTTTTTAATTTTATCAAATATTACTATTTTTTCTACACAGAAAACTATTCGTGCTGCTGTTTTACTTAAAACGAATAATTCTACTAATACATTCTTACTACTTAAATCGGCAGTTGTATTTAATAAACTAAGAAAGTAACATTGGTTGAGATACTTTTAAAAGTTTTACTTAGCTGGAAGAAAATGCTTTTCACAAACATCTCCATTAAAATAAGTAAGCCCGCAATAAATAACTTTCAGAATTCTTAATGTTACTTAATATCAATTCACCCTTATTAACTGAGTCCTAACTACAACAATACGGTAAGGTCAGTCACACCCTAATAGCCGTAATGAGGTTTGCCTCATAATAAAGCAAACCCACCCTAAAATCAGTTCGAGTTAATGACTCTATATTGGAAATAAATAACAGTAATAAATGCAGAAGGTGAATGGGACTTTCAGGAAAATACCAGAGGGAAGGGAGCAATTAGCAGACCGCACGCGATGACAAGGAGCTTAACGGTACAGTCATTAAATTCTCCAACCACTATGTACTATTGTTGCGAGAATGTAATACGTATGTTGACAGGCGACACTCGACTATTTGAATGTAGCAGTTTGTAGAACAAATCTTGAATTGTTGCTTCATGAATTTGATGCTTTATTTTCAAAAAGAGTTTCTTAAGACTATTTAAAGGAAATGGTGTTATTAGTTTTTAATCTATCGTAACTGTAACCACACACAGCAAAAAAATCACTTCAGTTGCTTAACTGACTTCACCACTTTTGTTACATTAGCACAATTACTCTATAATTAAAATATATATATCTCTATTTAAAATTAAAAAATAAATAAGTTAAACAGAATACTAATGGTATAACCTCTAAAAATAGAATTTTATTGACTAATTACTTGAAAAAAATAAAAACTTGTTTTAATTGAAATAAAATACATCCAAGCGTAAAATGGGGAAGCATTATTAGTCATTTTGCATCAATTGTACAGTCGATGAGATGGAAGGGCTCTCATCCAGTTTACAGGTGGAAATGGACGCATCGACTACTTTTCAGGGATACCAACTTTAGTAGATGTGTGTTCGCCTCTAAATAAAGAAGAATCGCATTCAAATAAATGAAACACAAAACATCAAGTTTTTATCCCCCCCTCCTCTTTCATTCAGCTAGACTCGTCTTAACTGGACGTTTGCCAATTCAAGAGCAACCGTGGGGAGACAGTAGGGTAGCATACTATTCATAAACAACATAACTGTAGATAATTAAGTAACGATCAGAGTGCAAAAAAGAATTGCCGAAATCTAAACAGCTAGTAATGAAACGCATACAAAGAAAAAATCTTTACACGTTTTATGAGAAGATTAAAATTTAGAAATTATTTTTCACATTTCATAGACAGAGCATGAGTATACTAAGACATATTTTATACGTATGTTTTTCCAGTACTAGATAAAGACAGTAAACAACAAATATGATTTAAAAATGCAGATAGAATGTCCATGTTACATCACCTCATACCTGTATTCGAGATGTTGATATATGTGGTTAACTGATAAACATCCAGTATTTAATGTCTTTAATGATTACCTTAAAAACAAAGATACAGCCTACTGATTTCAAAATATCTGACATGAACTAACAACTTTTCTGAATGTACTTTAAATTATCAAAATTATGAAAAGTCCTTATGAATTCCTTCAAAGTTTTTTCCTCTCCCTTTTTATTCTAAACCAGAAGAAAAGGTATTTAAAGAATGAAATGCAACGAAAAAATGCTTAGGAAAAAAATATCGTTCTTTTCGCCAAAGCTGGTATTTAAAAGGCTTCAATGCAAAATAAGTCTTTCTGCTCTTAGACAGAATAATTTAAATATCACAGGAAAAAGAAAACGCTTTTAAAGTGGCCCTTATCTAAATAATTTGCATCATTTTCACTTCAAGGGACGATTTTCTCACTTTTGTATTCTTTCAACGAACTTTCTTTTCACGCATTTGCATAAAAGTAAACAAAACAAGATAAGCTAAAAATATCTTTTAAAAAGCCCAAGTACTTTGTGACACTATTTCAAAGCGCTTTTCACTCCGTCACTGTACTTGTAATTTTTAATCAACTATGCACACACATACACAAACATGCACATTTTTATATATATATATATATATATATATATATATATATATATATATATATATATATATATATATATATATATATATATATATATATATATATATAGGGGCGGACTGGCGGCTGAGTTTGGCCCAGTCGGCAAAAGAATATTTTGGCCCACCTCTGTAAATGAAAAAAAGTTAAATTAAACTGTGCCGGATCTCATTCTTCCAAGGTCGAGTAAAGACATTAAACTACCGCTAGTCGCTAGTTCCTACTTTCTTTTAACTTTTTAAATCTAGTTTTTAATTTCTAAGAAAAGACAACTGTGAAACGTAAAATGAAGCTAAATTTGGCACATTTTTTATGTGCTGTGAAAGAAGAATACTAATGGTTACAAGTGTTAAAAACATCTTTAGGCTCCTATACTGACAACATAGGTAGGACCTGAGAAAAAGGAGGAATCAGGTAAATTCCCCCGGAAATTTTTTGAAATTGGTTGATCTATATAAGGAGAAAAGAATCGAAAGAAGGTGGTCTAGTACCATTTCAAGCGGTATTTGCAAAATAGATGTCAAAAACTGCAATTTTACAAATTTCGGTAATTTTAGAGGAGCGGGAACAAAAGGGGTTCCCCCACGTTTTTTTTTTTTTTTTCCAAAATTGAAGTCCATTTTACTTTACAGTAGAATGTCAGGATCGGGGGTCTCTTCCCAGAAATTCTCCGAAATATGAAGTTTTAAAAATACAATTTTAGGCTGCTCTTGGTAAAATTAATGGAACAGGGAAGCATCGGGGCTCTCAACGAAAACGTTTCGACGTTGAGCTATTAAAAAACGCAAAACGATCTTTGGTCACGTTAGAGAGAGAAGAAAGCTCAGTGATCTCATTTGGAAGCATTTCAAAGCTGAAGTCTACTCGACCCTATTTTGAACTACATTTAGGTACTATAAGGAATTCGGTGACTCTCTTCCGCAATTTTTCGACATTGAAATTTTAAAAACGTAATATTATAATATGTTGGGAAACATTAAAAGGAAAAGAGACAGGTTTCCCTAGCGTTTGCTCTTAGATTTTTTAGGAGGGCGCCGTGCATTTCCGCCTTAAAAGTTTGACCAAAACTTCACAAAATCAAAAAAAAATTCGAAAGGTAAAGATTCACACAAGCCTGTCAATGAAACGTCAATCCCTCGTTTCAATCACTTATCCACAAGAATCCGATCAGAATATATAACTGAATGTTTTTAGTACTTTTTTTTAAATTAAACATAAAAAAAGCTTCTCAATATTTTAAAACTAAATGCCATCGAAAACACTTGGACTTTGTCTGCTCCTAATATACCAAAAGTTTTAAACAAAGCACCTTTTTTGTATGACAAAACTTCTATCAAAAAGTGCCCTTTTATCTGAAAGCGAACTGCTCCTTTTTTTGTTTTGGGGGAAACCCTCTCGGCATTTTTTTCTGAAACTGAAATGAATTTTAGGCTATCGATAAAAGGGCTACGGAGCTCTCTCAAGGAAATTTCTACTAAGTAAAATTCAAAGCTATATTAAGTGACTTTAATAGAATGATGAAGGTTCGAACACTTTGTCTGGCGATTTTTCGATATTTAAATCTGAAAAATATTTAAATCGGAAAAACACAATTGAGGGCCTTGATGCAAGAACCAGGTAAGTTCAGACTCACTCATTTTTGGTATGACCAACAAATAATAACAATGGTAGAATTGAAACTTTATTATCTTTCCCACACTATTTAATACAAAGCAGAGGTTTCATCTTAAATTTCTATCCCGTTGCTGCATCAATCGGAACATCTATAATGTCCACACGCGAAAATTAATTTAAAAGAATAACAATAAATGAAAAGTTTGGACTTATCTGAGGCAAGGCCCTTAATAGTAGAATATTGTTATTGACTTTAGGAAAAGAGCCTTGACTTTACCAAAAGTCGAGCCAGGAGACACTTTCGAATTTAAAGTTCTAAAAACGCGACTTAAGGCTTCGTTTGGAAGCAATAGGAGACATAAGAGGTACGAGGTTCGGGCTTCTCAAAACTTTAATCATAAAATCTTTCTCAAATTTCGGTGAATTTCAAATCTTTTAGCTTATTAAAAGGTTTAGGGTGCTTTTTTACGATTTAAAACCTTATTTAGGCTATCTTTGGGGACAGATAGGAGTGTCAGGATGTCCTTATATATTTTTTGTCATTGAAGATTTAAAAATGTAGTGAAACGTTACGAGTGTGTGTACGTTGAAGTATTCGGTCTTAAGTTAAATACGTGTACTCTCCCTAGGAAATTTTTCGAAATTGAAGGCCAAAAAACGCACTTCTACGCTATGTTTGGTGACGAAAGGGGGAGGGTTCTGGAGCTTTCCTAGAAAATTTTTCAACATCGTAGATTCAAAAAAGTATAGGGGAAATGATGAGAGATTCAGGAGCTCTCCCTTCTGAGCCAAATTTGCCAAATTTTTGTAGTGTTTCAGATTCAGTTTATCGTAATCAAAACTTGCTTTCCCGTATGCGATTCTGAGATGAAAGTATTCGTAGCCGTAATTTACAATAGACTAATGAAATCTCTTGCTAACTTACAGTATTTAGTTGAATCTGTCACAACCATCTGAGAACATAGTGAATATTACCGATGTCTTTTTCCAACTGGGCCAGCAAGCCAGGATATTGTCCTCTCATATTTGTTGCCCCAATTCTAAATGGGCAGTCAACAATTTTCGAGGCTGCAGAGAGCAAATTTTCGATTCCTCTCAAAACATTTTCCCTTATCCCAAGTGCTTATATTGTTGTCTTCTTGGCTATTAGCCTTTTTAATGGCTTTAAATTTATTTCACCACGGAATGGATGCATAAAGATAGCTTTTCTACGACTGAAATATCATGTATAGTAATGGTGCCCCTCCTACGGCCCATATGAGGCCCGTGAAGCTGATCTATGTGGCCCGTTGTTGTGTTCAATGTTATGAAACGCAAAATATATTCTGAAACATTTCAAACCTACTGATCATCTTCATTGGGTTACATGAATGATAAATGCAAAATTAGGAGCCGAGTAGTCATATATTGCTCTCAAAAAAACAGATCCAAAGTTCGTACCAATAAAATAGGCATGCAGTAATTCTGGAAGCAAACATTGATTTATAATTATCTTTAATTCTCCTTGCTTTCCCATTCTACGTATTTATAAAAATAATTAAATTTTATATTTGTTCTGGCCCGCGATATCCCTCTCAATATGAGGTGTGGGCCAAGGTAAAACTAAAAAAGGTTAGGCACCACTGATGTATATCATCAATCTCAGTTCTATAGACCTTGTTCCGTTTTACTTTATGCACAATATCGACTTAAATTTGAAATACAAGAACTTAAGTAATTTTTCTTATGAAAATTTGTTTAATAAAAAAGGGTCAACTATTTAAGTTGACCCCCCCTAAGCAGTTGGCCCAGTCGGGGATCCTCGACTATATATATATATATATATATATATATATATATATATATATATATATATATATATATATATATATATACAGGGTGTTCCGTCTTTACCTGCAAGACCTTTATTTTCACAACAATTAGTGTTAGATGTATACTTCCAATTGCAAAAATGTTCAAAATCAGATGCAGGGATAAGATGTTGAAAGTTTGAAGTAAAAATTAAAATAAATAAAAAAAATACAAAATTTAACTTTTTATACGAGTTCCAGATCCCCTAACCTATGTTTAGGGAAATAATCTCCATTGAAAAATAATTCTAAAACAAAAAGCTTGAAATTAGTAATACCAATATTCACCGAGATATGAAACGCAGCGTTTTGTGACTTACACCACTTTTCGTTCGCCGTCAATAACATCTTTAGGGGGAAAATATAGCGGTTAACAAGTGTTAAAAATTATATATGTGCATAGAGTGCATCTGTGCATTTTAGCGCATCACGGTGTAATATTTGCATTTATTTTTGAATAGAATGAAAAACAATAATATCTTGCTTTTCTTTGATGACCTGTCATTCTTCTGAAAGGGCAAAAAGTTCCAATCTCATCTTCTGTATGGTCTCTTAACACTTTTAACTCGAATATCTACTTGAGTTTTGGTCGCACAAGTCTCATGTTTTTTGTGTCAGTAATTTTCAATCGAGATTATTTATTTAAATATTAGTTAGGGAACCTAGGGACCCGTATAAAAAGTTAAATTTCGTATTTTTTGACTCATTTTTTATTTTTGCTCCAAACTTTCAATATCTTAATTCTACATGATTTTGAACATATTTGCAATTGAAAGTATCCATCTAGGATTAAAGGTTGAGAAAATAAATGTCTTGCAGATTAAAACGGAACACCCTGTATATAGATATACAGGGGTGTATGTACAGAGTGAACCAAAAGTTAGTAGACTTTAAAAAAAAACAGCATACAGTCAATTGATGCGGTTAGCACAGGACTGCTTAGGAAAACGGGGTACTTTTTTCGATAATGAAAAAAAAATAATTTGTCGATCCTTCTATTTTGCTTTTGAATTTATGATTTGTCTTTTGTGTGTATCAATTTGTAAACTATTTCAATGGAGTAGTTATTCAGTAATACTTAATACAAAACTAAAATGATATGCTTATATATATATATATATATGTATATATATATATATATATTTTTTTTTTTTTTTTGGTTTGCAGTCGGTTTTTTTAATTAATAATTATTTTTTATCAGGTCTCTTATAAATCTTTACAAGTTTTTCCAATTTTCAGGCACGTGTAATTTTACCATTTATGTTCTCATGTTTAAAATAATTTTAATTCGTTTAGAAAATAAAAAATCATATCTCGTTAGTATAAAAAGTCTTAAGATACATATTGCAACATTTTAATATATAACGGCATTAGTAAAAGAAAGAACAGGAACTAAATATATTTACTTAACAAAATTGTTGTACTAATCAACATAAAACATGTTACTCGAAACGACAAGGAAAGTTGATCGGCATTTCCGTTTGTAAAAATGCCATGCTCAATTAATCCAGACAAAATGTCACCTAGAATGACAAAAGATTGTTTTCTTTTTGTGCAGTAACTTCACGTAATCTTTAACACATCCTCTTCTAGACTCTCGCTTTTCAGATTTTTATAACGTCATTAAAACTCATTTCATCAAGATTAATCGTTAAAAGTAAAACTTATGATTTATGGCTTTGCACATTAAACAGATTAGATTGTATTTATTTGCATTTTGAATATCACTTGCAGAATTATCAAAGTAGCTTGAACTGAATAGCTAAATAAAGAACGTAGCACAAAAATACTTTTGACAATATGTAATGAAAGCAACTAAAATATTAAAAGTGCGTTTTTACTTTTTGTAGAAAATGATAGACAAATAAGGTGTTATATCATGCAAAAAGGTCAAATTATGCAAACACAGGTTACAATACACTACAAATAATGAATATTTATTTAAACGAAGAGGAAATCGCCAAGTTGTTCGGGTATAAACGTTAAGACATCGCGGTCAATTTTCGAAACTACCATCTTTGATATATGTTCATTGAAACGTCAATTATTATGATAGCAATTGATTGGATGTCAAATCATTGCATTTTCATTTTATCGCGATCTTAGTTTGTCGAGATCGGGTCATAGAATGTTACGCTATTTTAATGTGTCACCAAGGAAGAAGAATAACATGTTCAAATCCTCCTTAGAACGTTTGAACGATATTCTTTCCAACTGTAAAATTACAAAATAATTCGGGGACTTGGGTACAGCGGGCGCCGGCGCGGTATTAGGTTCAGAGTTGTTCGGGAGCAAATACGTGTTAGAAGTAAGTTTGAATAAGTAGAACTATGGTAGGGGAAACCTAACCGGGCAGCATTGGAAAGGATTCTTAGATTCTTGTTACAGCGTTACTACTCTGCCAGATTAGGTTTACCTCAACTATAGACTAAACATTAATACGAAATATCAGAAGTCAGAACAGATTTTCCTTCTTAAACGAAGGTTAAAGAAAAAATGCTGTGTGATATATTGCTTTTGATGAAGTTTTAAATACTAATAGTATATATATCTACACTTCAAAGCCAAAGTGAAGCAAATTCAAAAATTATAGATGAAAGAATTGTATAAATTTTATTGTAGAAATTGTATATAGAAGCCCATTCCGCATCGAGGCATGCAAACAAAATTGTTTAAAAAAGTAATAATAACAATAATTAAAAAAAAAAGTTTTACTTTTTTACCAGGTTTAAAAGACCACCAGGATTTTTTACCAGGTCGTTTCATCCTTTGCATGCGCCAGAAAAAAAGGTTTTCTCTCTCTCTTCTAAAATTACCATAATGTGACTTATGTCCTTCTGGCTCTGACAAACACTGCCGTGTGCAGGTTAAGGACAGTAACTGCAAATTTTTCTTTTCTGTTTTTGAATTTTTGTTATATGTTGTAAGAGCTTGCTTATTTATTTTGCGCTGAAAAAAAAGCGCGGAAAAAACTCTAATTCCAACATTTCCCTATTGGTAGTATTGAATCCAACACACATTTCTTCAAATATCTCGAAAACTCATTTCTGCTGATATTGCCGTTTATCTGCTGCATTTAAACTATGGTTAGCATTAACTTGAGTTACGTATAATGTCGGGCGTTTTGTTCGGTTTAACGTGTTTACCATCTATCTCGAGCGACGATATCTAACTCGTTTATCTTTGTTAGAATGGGGAACTTCCTCTTTCTGCTACACCAGCAAGTGGATCGATTGAATAATGTTAGGTCTGTCACTTTTGGGTGCTCTTAGATGCTCTTCTATTAATATTTCCTTTGGAATGTTATTGCCTATTCCAAAAAAAAAAAAACCGCGAAAACGACGAACGCGAAGTGGGCGAAAATAATCCACCTAAATGATTCCTCATCATGAGAAAATCGGTAGAAGTTGTTAATGAAACTACTCAAGCAGGATATTAAAATTAAAGACCGAACCAAAAAAAAAACAAAAAAAAAAACTAAAGCCCCAAAGTACTGAAGTAGTAAAAGAAAAGAAGGTGAAAACATAATCCAAGAGCTAAGATAACTGATTCTGAGGATTACTTTGACTGTAAATGCAGAGTGCATTGTACTCAAAGTCAGTTAAAGACTGCCCATTGAACAGTTTATGAGTCACTTGTTCAATGGGCAGAGAAAAAGAACATCCAGAAGTTCGTCCAAAACTAAACAAGCCCAGTTTCCCGTATACTAATATGGACTTTCTAGTATCTGATCAATATTCTCTAAATTAGCTCAAACTGCAATTTATTTAAATATAACTTTTTAACATTTTGAGCTGATTTATAGAAATAAAATATGCCTTTCAACGTATAGTAACGAATTTTTTTTTTTTTCAATTGAGATAGATCCTTGGATCTTCGCCCGTTGGTTTAGTTTGATCTGGGGCTGAAAAAATTGCTTTTTCCAGTCATGTCAAATGGGAAAATTGAATAAAATTTACTTTTTATTTATGAATGTAATGAAGAAAGTAGTTTCTGAAATCAACCAGAGCCTTGAAAATTAGAATTTAAAATGTGAAATACTCCCGCCGCGCCTTAAGTAAGTAAGAGAAAGGAAACAAAGAAACCCATAAAAATATCTTCTGTCGAATTATATTAATATTATATAAATATTTTTTAACCTATAAGTATTTTATGCAAATATGGTTTTAAGGAATGACAGTAGCATTGACATGTGCAAGTAATTCTCCCCCCCCCACATTTAGGAATTTATGTCAAATTCCTAAAACAAAATGAACAATGTATCGCTTTTTTTTTTAAACTGCCCTGAAAACCTTTCTCATGCTATCATGCTAAAAAAACAAACCATAAAAGTTTTAGCCAGTTTTCAAAAAGCAGACGCTTTTTTGAAAACTTCATTTTTTACAATGAAGAGATTAATGTATAAGGTTTGCCCAAATGAAATGTGGACAGGTTGAATAAAAATACTAATTTTAATGTAAATCAAAAGAAATCGCCATAGGCGTCGAAACACAAGTCCCAGCGTTGCGGCAGCAGTTCGATGCCATTGCTGTAGAAAGATCGGAAATGATTTTTGAGGAAGTCCTGCACGACTTCCTTCACTTCATCGTCCGAATGCAAACGTTTCCTTTGTATTGCTCTCTTGCGTGACACAAAGATGTGGAAGTCACAGGTTGACAAGTACGAACTCTACAAGGGAGTGGGGGGGCTCCTACAAAACTTCCGTATTTGTTTAGGGTATTGTACCACAGATGTTTGTGAATGATAGTATGAACCGTTCCTTTACTTAGATTGAGTTCGTCACTGATTTCAAAGGGTCTTCATCTTTCGATTAGCTCGAATCATTTCATTAACGATTGGCAATGGAACCATTGGTGATCGCGATGTTTGCGTGGCCCGGTTTTGTCATATCCGATGTCGTTTGCCGGCCTTCTGGAAAATTGTTAACCACCTGTTTACAGCCGTACGAACTAAACAATGGTCGCCATACACTACTACCATTCGCCGAAAGAAGTCCGTATTACGCAAACCTTCCGCAACCAAAAACCGTACGACCGCGTGTTGTTCCGATCCTGGACACCATCCATGGATAGCACGACTTTCCTCTTGTATAATTTCTTCTACTGGAAACAGGTTTCACCACTGGTATGCATCTGAGAGTATTCATAGGTATGCATCTGAGATGCATACCTATACAATCCGCTGCATACTACAGTCGACGCTCGATAAAACGACCATCTCCGTCGCAGAGAAAAAGGTCTTTATAACGAGTGGTCGTTATAAGAGGTATAAATTTAAAAAATGTACACCGTCATCATGCATGCCCAAGTAAATGCCCAAATGTTTTTTATCGCAGGAATTTTTAGAAAAGTAGTGTGCAAAATATTATGACAGAATTTTAAAACAAGTTTTAAAGTAGAAAATATAGGTAGGAAAATGTTACACACTTTCAGATCTGCTACTACTACTACTACCACAACAATTTCTGAAGATAAAACCAGAAACAGAGGTCTGCCTTTTTAGCAGACGTGATTTTTGCAAAACATTATTTTCTGTTTCAGATATAGGTGATAAATTGTGTTTCTCTTGCTTTCCAACGAAACATTTATAAGTCCCTCGAGAACCCCAAATCTTTAAAAATACTAGATTCAAACACCAAACTACCAATGCATCTGTCAACTCCCTTTTCTTAATAATCTGGAATTTTCTCGATTTTTCCTCCCATTATTTTTTCTGTGCTAGCTGTGGTGAATGGTAATCTCCCCCCCCCCTCTTAAAGTTGGATTTAACATTGAAAACTTCAGGCAGATGTCCGTAAACAATAATCAATGTCATTTTAAGCTACAAATTTGTTTTTTTGGAAAGAACACAAGGAATAGCGTCCGCTGATTCGGTCGCTGTATTGGATTAGACGATACAGAACGGTCGTTATAACGAAAGCAAATTAACATAGAGTTTATAGGAACAAAGTTGGGACTTCTACCACTGCTCGTTATAATGTGACGGTCTTTATAATGTGTGGTCGTTATAATGAGCGTCGACTGTATATACTTTTGTAGTGGTCCTCTAATCGAATCATTTTTTCTGACGTTATCGCACTTGTCCACTTTTCATTGGACAACCCTTATATATATATGAATAATGCGTGAGTCTGTAAGGTTTCTGATTGCATTTTTTGAGCAATGACAAATTGCTTATTTACTTCATCTGCCCGGTTTTTGATGTTCCTATGATTTTTCAGATTACCTTGACATCGGGAATGAGTCTGGCACGTTGCTTTAATTATTTTTTGAGGGTGACCAAATTTCGTTCTCAAGGTTACAAGCCGTCCACGTTCATTTAAGGTTTAAATTAAGCAGATTTGAAATTAGCTGGGTTTTTTTGGGGGGAAGAGGCAAAATGAGGTTTTTTTCAGAAACAAACACCGATGTACTTTAATAGCAAATCTTAACCTTAATACAAAAAAAAAAATCCAGATTATTTATTCCCTTCGTTTGAGATTGATAAGAAAAAATATAATATTGGTGTACGCTGTAAATATAATCTCTATAAGTGTACAGAAGCAAATTGGCCAGAATATATAAATCTTTGTTGACGCATTCTAGTTATCATACCTTATTTTGTGGATATCATTAGTATTAAGTCATTTTGAAAACCACTCATCATTCTTTGAAAAGTGCAATTTTTTCTCCATTTCCATTTCATTTGTGGAAACAAGAAACCCAACGAGTGGTTTCCTATCACAACTTGTGATTCGAAAGAATAATTTCAAACCAAGCCAACAAAATATGCAAATGAATGATACGAAATAGATGACGGTATTTTTATTTTATTTTATTTATTTATTTATTTATTTTTGTTAATTTTCTTGTAAAGTCATTCTGACATTAAACTACTTACAAATTCTTCTCTCCCAATGTAGGCGTAGACGGTGCGTGTGGATTGCGTTGTGGATCCATTAATGCGGTGTATGGATAAAATTGTTTTTAAAAAATACAAACGTGTCGAGCTTGTCATCCATTTTGTCAAAAATTTGTCACAACAACATATTTAAGCTAAAACATATAATGTTTTTTTATCGACATTTCTGCTAGTTGATCTTTAAAATATTAGCACAAAATTTATTTTTTAAAAATCTACTATGATAATTCCTAGGACCTGTTAGATAAAATATTAATTTATTTGATTTCAATTTGCTGTGATTTTATTTTTACAATATCAATGATAAATTTATTTCATTTAATCACGTAAAAACTGTATCTTTGTATTTCATAAAATAAAGGCCTGACGTAAGCAAATTGCATTACAAAGACCAAAGACCTGATAAAATACACAGCGCACTTCTAAGCATTTCTTTGTGTAAAAGAAATATTCTCTTTCCAAAAGTTCAAGATTAGTCTCCGCACTTGAAGGAATGACAGATTGATGCGTGCGATTATGTATCCTTCTTCAAAAGAATCGGGTTGTCAAGAGGTCTTAACCTAACTGGAAAAAAATCATATGCTGGAATTCTCCACCCATTTAAGGATACGTTTCTTTGAATGAAGCTCCTTATATCCCACAATTCCACATTCCAATGGTTTTACTGTCTATGTATCAAAGGAAAAGGTCAAAGAGATACGACGCAAAATTATTGACCATATTTCCCGCGGAAAATATTTCTAAAGTTTGTATTATGCCAAAGAAGACTTTTATTTTTTTGTCTTGCAAAAACGTATTGTGTAATATATGTTATTTGAGTGTCACTAGGAAATGCAGAATACTTTGAAATAGTTTAAACAGAGTAATTTTTTTACTATACAACAAGTACCTTAACCATTGCGAAATTTATTTCTCATAATCTGAAATAGTAAAATTTTTTTCACCGAAAAAACTTACCAGTCAAGTAGCTGTAAAATTTTCGGTTTAAAAATAATTTTGTTTTCATGCAACAATTTTTCTAACACATTTATTTTGCTTTTCCTTCCGTGTAATTGGATATTAGATGTTGGTTTTTTCATCTGTAATACAAGTTGGTAAAATGTTTCAACGTATAGAAAGTCAAATGGGGACATTTTACAATAGTTCGTTGCATCTATATTTGTGTAAGTATAATATGCGGCACTAATAAGCTATTCATAAAGTTTTAGAATATGTTTCAGAAAAGTTGAAAAGTTAGTATTGACTTAAAACATCAAGTATGATGTAAGCCATTTTCTGATCAATATCAGATACCTTCAGAATTAGAGAATGTATTAAATTGATGATAGTATTTTTTGTAGTGATAGTATTTTATAGCTTCAAATGTTAGATTATTTTAAATTATGGGACCTAGATTACTTCGTATATTTAACACCTAAAAAACAATTGTCTCAATAAAATTAGTTCTCCAAAATATAGTTAATTTGTGCAATAAATATACAGAGTATTCTGGTTTAACCAGCAAGAGCTCTAATTTCTCAAACGAAAGTCATAAATGCATACTTCCAATTTCAAAAGTATTCAAGAGTAGAGATATTGAAAGTTTGAAGCGAAAATAAAAGTGAGTCAAAAAATAGAATATTTAAATTTTTATACGGGCCTTAAGTGTCCTAACTTACATTTAGGGAAATAATACCAATTAAAAAATAATTCCAACAAAAGTTTGACATTGTATGAAAAATATTCGCCGAGATCTGAAACGCAGCGTTTTGTGACTTAAACCACTTTACAATCGCCGTCAACAACACATTTTGGGGGAAATTGTACTGGTTAACAAGGGTTTAAAATTATATGTGTGCTTAGGGTGTGGTTTTTCAAATTGTTGGAGGCTTTGTAGTGTGTTTTTGCATATCATGGCAAAACATTTGCAATTGTTTTAATATAAATACTTTTTTTTTTAATTTGAAAACCTGTCATTCTACTGAAAGAGCTTTAAGTTCAAATCTCATCTTCCGTGTGGTGCCTTAAAACTTTGTACTCTAATACCTTCTGAGTTTTGGTCACAAAAGTGTCATATCTTTTTTGTTAGTAATATTTTTCAATAAAGAGTATTTCCCTAATTATAGGTTAGGGGACCTAAGACCCGTAAAAAATAAATTTTGTATTTTTTTGACTCATTTTTATTTTTGCTTCAAACTTTCAATATCTTGACTTTGTATCTGATTTTGCTCATTTTTGCAATTGGAATTATGCATGTAGGACTATCCAGGTTAAACGAGAACATCCTGTATAGCTAATTTTAGTATGATCTACCTTTCTGCTGTCAGAAGAATGTCATTTGTTTCCGAAACACTTTCTCGGACTTATATAGGAATATGGCTACACTATGCTATTCATTTATTTATTGCGCATATTTAACCAAGTGGATGAGATCCTGAAGAAAACTCTGTTTTTTGATCCAGATCAAGAGCCGAACCTAATCTGATACTCCCAGTGATATTAATTTAGGATAGGAACATGGAATACTTTAATACCATGACATAGCTTGCCCAAATAACGGATGAATTTTTGAGCAATCACGATTGCTAATTGCTTTCATTTGACCGTCCTTGATGTCCGGTTCCTTTTTCAGCCCCACCGTCATCTGCAGGCGCGACTCTTCCCAGTAGCCGCTGCTCCTGGTCGGTGGCGTCCATGTCCTGCACACTGGCAGGCTCATACACAAACGCGCGCGTCTTTACATACATACACTCACGCCAGCGTGCATACACACAGGTCTACGCACACACACACACGCCTACACATACACAACTATACACACGCAACCGCCCAAGAGCAGGGGCAAGAACAGTTTCTAGAAACAAACGAATGGGGTAGTAACCAATGAGTAGGGTCTTGTCGCAACTCGTGATTGCGAAAAACATAATTTGAATTCAATATTTCAGAATTCAAATTAATTTTGAAAATTCGAAAGGATTTTTTTTTCAAATTTATTTTGAACTGTATTATTATTATTATTACTAGAAAGTCGCCCGTCATGGTATGACGGGTGAAAATTTGCTTCTATGTACATTTGAACGCAACGATTGCCTGTTAGGTTATATTTTGTTAGTTAAGTTAAATTTGGTAGTTTAACCCTGACTCCAGTAGATAGCAGTCATTGTTGACCATTGTTACGTTTCTTTATTCTCCTAAAATGCGTTTCACCAGTAAAACAGTTAAGTCACCGGATCGAGTTCAGCCTTGTCACGATGAAGCATTTCCCTGCATGTTAAACATTACTAACACTTTTTATCAAATTATCATGCCACGGTGCGAGTTTCATTGTTGAAACACGCGGGTTACTTTATCATCGGCTATTATTATATGCATTTTTTGCTATATTTTGTACTTATAACGAAGTATGAAAGCTTGCTTGTTTGGTTTCCGCTGAAATTAAGTCATGGAAAAAAAGTCAAAATCCAACATTTCTCTATTCTTGTTATGGAATTTAAAATGCTATTCTCTGAATATCTCAAAACTTCATTTCTGCAATTACAGAGCTTTAGCCTCAGACGCCAGAATTATCCTCTGCTGTGCATGTTAGATTTATTATTTTTAACATAAGAGTAGAATACGAAACACGTTATTAAAATAAAGCTACATAGTGGCATGTGCTCGTATTCCCTTACTACATACGGAATCTTGAAGATTTATGCTAAAATGATTCACGTAAGTGGGAGCTGGCGGTCTGGGCCGTAACGAAACTTTTTGTTTTAGGAAGAGTTTGACCTAACACATTCCCCGTGAAATCTCTACATGATCAATTAAAGTTTATTTTATCCTATATAGTTACCATTTTTTGGAAACAATAGGATTTTTGAAACAAATGATAAAGATGACGCATCTATTTAATGAATAAGATCTGACGTTTATATGCTATAGAACTTCCTTGTACTCCTATTAAAACGTCAACATCTTTTCGATATTTCAAAAGAATACATTAACATTCGAGTTATTCTTCTTAATTTTTTTACTTTGACAGAAATAAATTTGAAGAATTTCGATGTTTTTGAAATTTGTCATGTTTTTAAAATCTGAAAGAAAAAGCTTTATTGTTTTGTATGTGATGTTTGCAATAGCTACAAATATAATAAATAAGTACTGTAGATATTGCAATAAACATGTACAATTTTTCATAAGCAAAAATTTCGCTCTTTAAATGAGATGGAAAAAAAATAGTTGGAGCAGTTTTTTCAGCAAAAAAGTATGCTAAACAGCTTTTTTTTTCTTTGAAGCTTCTTTTTTTCTTCATTCCAGAAGAGGTTTGAGCCGTAAAATCCCACCCTTTAAATAGGGCCCTACATGTGGTCATATGGATGTACAAGTATAATTTATTCAGAGCCAATTTGCAGCAAAATATGTGTATAACATTCACACAGAAAATAAAACATTACATGCAATATTCTCATTAAAGTAGGTAAATGGGCCAAAATAAGTGTAGTCTTACAAAACCAATTAAAAGCAGTTAAAATGATACTGAACGAACATATTTTTTTTTAAATATTCTTTTTTATTTAAACCATTATTCCTGCATGGCGGTGTTGGTGCCAAAAGTTTAAAAAACTCTTGAGTCATTCAGACCTCTTACACCAGAAGGGGGGGAAAAACTATGCATTACTATAAGAGCAGCGGAACAAAAGTATTTCTCCCTCCCAGAAGAAAACAAACTCATTTAAAATATAAATAAAAAATTACAGCTCCCCCCCCCAAGAAAAAAAATTAATTAATTGAAATACGTATTACGAAAGAAAATAGGTGAAAATCCAATCTCCCGAAGGGAATATAACTAAGAGCAAGTAGAAAATCCCCCCCCCCCTTGAGAATAAGTAATTTGCAGAAATCACAAATTAAAACAATTCCTTCCAAAAAAAAAAATCTAGTCAAATTGAACTCAAAGAAGTTCCTATTGCAATCAGATAACATTTCAAAAAGACACCTATTCAAAGTATAAAAAGATATAAAACTATGTATTTATAAAAGTTAAATTACACACATACACACACTTTGTGAATTAAAATACATGCAGGCAAATAATGTAACCTAACTACAAGCATAAGTGTCGTAAAGTGTCAATTTCATACGCATTTAAAGTATTTTTTCATATTCATTTGTCAATATATTATCCAATAACACCTTCACCCGGAAAATGATGCAATTTTTCTGCCCATATAACTTAAAAAAAACTGAAATAAGTTTTAAAAATACTGTTTGAGTGAATTTAATTCAACATAAAACGGGAATTTCCAATGAGAGTTATTGCGGATGATCGGAAAACAAACTAGTTAATCATACACAACTTACTTAAAGTCTATTTTTTAAAAATTATTTTTGATTTCTAAAAGTTTCAAGTTTAAAACAGCAATTTTTCTAAAAAAAATGTTTATAAGGATTCCTACATTATTTTATTATTTCATACATTTATTCTTTTAAAACCCCCCTATTTTTGTGTGTGTGCATAGTGTTCCTTCATTTATTTTTATCTTTTAAGCCGATTATAAATAACAAACGTTTCAAAATCTCGCTTAGCATTTCAAAATGTTTTACAAAAAAAATTACTTCTTTGTACATTTTTTTCAAAACAAAATTACCGTAAATTATCTCCAGTCAGAATGGGAGATACAAATAATTTCAATGATGAATGGAATTAGCGCAAAAAGTAACCTCTTCAATGGAACAAAAAGCTATATTTCCCCCATTCCAGCTTCAGGCAATTGTTAGGTACCTGATGAACCGGTCTTCTTCAGAGGGAATACAAAAACAAAAAAATCATCTCATTGCCATTCCGAATGCGTAATACGTCAAGCTTTCTGTTTTGCCATGAAAACACTACTCCTATGTTGGCTTTCTCAAACCACGTGGTTTCTTAGTTTCTGACCTTTTCAAGACTAAATTGAAGAAGAAAGGAATTCTCATTTTCGAATTGTGAACGCTCAGTAATGTGTTCTATCATCATCAGTCTTCAGTAAAGCTTAGGCGACTAAATTCACATATTAATCAATTTCTCAAGTTTCTGTTAAAGGTATTATAAAAATGAAAAGTCAATTTGTACGTTATAAATCAATTGATAGTAGTAAATTTATAAAATGGCGAAGTAATGGACGAGCAGAATAATTTTGTTCCATAATATTTGGAATGTGTGGGAGGAAAGTGTTGAAAAGTGAAATAGTATGTGCTTGCAAATGTACCCCAACTTCTTTGCATTGAACATCGTTACGTACATCAGCAATTTAGGATACCTATAAACCTCCAATTGTGTTGTGGGACATTACAATTTGGATTTATCTGCAACCAAAGATTTAAGTACAGTTTGAAGTAAGTACCAAACCGTTTTTAATAGCACTAAAATAATGTAATCGCAAAATAGTTAGTCATCGCGGTTGCTGATGAGAGTGATTCATGAAAACAATATAAAAGTAGTTTTGTAACTAATTGACTATTTTATATATTTTAACCACATTTTATAGGGGCAATTTTCTTTTACTCTTATTCGATTTTATTCTATTTGAAAAAAAAAAGTTATACATTTTTACACGTTAATTCCTTACTCTACAAACCTTTGTGATAAAGTTTTTCGAAATAACTTGTGAAAAGTTACATTCTACGGTATTAAAAGTTATTCAAAATTGTGCCAGTTTGGTAATATATAAAATGCATTGCTTTCCAAAAAAAAAAAGGTTTGAAGTTGGAAAAAAAAACATTAGTCCATGTCTGTATCAAACAAAATATACTTTGAATTGCTATGGAATCGTTGCATTTATTTTCTACTAGCTGCGTTGCCCGGCTTTGAACGGTCTCCCCCCCCCCCCAAAAAAAAAAGTTTTGTCAAGTGACGCGTGTTCAACAGTCAGGCTTCAGTTGAAGAAAAAAAATCTATAAAATTTCCCGTCCAAACAATCATTCTTAAAGAAAGAAAACATCAAATTAAAAAAATCCCGAATAAATTAAACGCAACCCTGAATAAATACGACTAACATCCTAAAAAATAAATAAATAAACAAAAGAATGAAGGTAAATCGCCAAATAATAATCAAAAGTGGAAATCTTTACCTCGAAACAAAAACAAAATTTTACTTAGAGACGAGAAAAAAAATGGCAACCATCTGAACGCTAATTTAAAATGAGATCGCTCAAACAATAGGTTTATGATATGAAAATGGATTTCCATTAGGCTTAAAAGTGCTTTTTATTTTTTTTCGGGTGATTTTACAGCCTTTATTTCTGAAGTTTGAAGGAAATGAGGGAACCTCATGGGTATTTTCGCAGGCTTTTGAATGGCGCAAAATCGAACTGGTGGGATATTTATGGGGGGGGGGGGAGACATTTAATGCTATTTTCAGGCCCTAAAATTAAAATACGAACGATTCAGTTCTTTTTTGGAGTTCGAAAACCCGCCTACGTTCCTTCTCGAGTGCTCACGTACCTCCCTGTCAAATTTGGTCCAGATCCGGCGAAAACTGTGGATTTTTATTGGAAGCATACACACATACACATATATTCCTTGTTTTATTTATATGGATATCACATATATCTGTAAAACCTACACTGTAATGCAGATTTTATTTTAATATGAAGCTTATGTTACCTCTCAGTTGTGATTAAAATATTTACAAGTTTTGTTTACTTTTATTATATAAACATTTTCCAAAGTTCAAAGTTCAAAACAAAGAACCGTTTTTAGACGTTTTAAAGAGGCTTCAACTTTGCCTTATATTACCCACTAAAATTAGATATAATATTTTAAAAACGTTATTTAAAATTTAAACAGCGCATGTGAATCTCTATTTTTTTCTTTAAATTGCTTAATAGAATCGTCCTTTCTTACATTTAATGTAAAAGTATAAAATAAAAGTAAAGCACCTGTAACAACTCATACCAATGAGCAGAAATTGGAAGAAACAAAAACATTTCTCAAGTTATGTTAAATAACATAAATTTTTAGCCAAATTTTAAATAGTATTTACTTATTTCAATGATGATGGCTTAATTTACAAAGGCACAACTAAAACATGCTTCTGCTGTATCGGGGGGAGAAGGAGGATTGCACTTGTGAGCTTGAAGGTATTTTAATTCTAAGTTGAAGGATCCTATATAATGCGCAATGTAAAAAACATGAACAAACTCTTTCTTCCATGGGTTTTTGTACGCGAATATCAAAAGTTAGGAGTTTATTTATATTATTTGAAAAGGTACTTACATCTCTCCCTATGTATCTTAAACTTTTTCATGGTGTCTCATATCTTATGACGAACATACGTTTGGCTATTCGTACGTTAAGGATTTTTTTGGCAATTAAAAAATTATCCTCTTTTTCTAAGAGGCAAGTAAAAATGCATCAAAAATTTTTGCAATAGTTAAAAAACATTTTTTATGCTGTAGTTAGGAGTCGCATAAAAAAAGTGTCACGTAAGAAAATAAACGAAAAACTTAAAAATTAACTAGGAATTGCTTCTTTGCATCTACTTGGAATCTCGACAAACCTTTTACAATCTGGTTTTGTAAAATACACATGCGAACAATTTTAAATATTATATTCACATGCGTCTCAGATTGCCGAATGGAACTCCAAATTATGCCAAAAGGTAACTCTGCTGAATGAAACTTCAATTTTCGCTGAATAATTATTATTTTGCCGAATGGAGCCGCAAATTTAGGCGAGTTATAACAATTTTTCCGAATCATCAGACACCATTTGCCGTATAAAGTGTTTTTTGAGAGGTCACAGTGACATCTAATCGGGGGGGGGGGGGGTTGTCATTTGAAGATACTACGTCGCACTCCTTTTATAAAGCATTTCATGAAATAAGTCCCAATTTGATTTAAATTTGCATATAACGCACTGAAAAGTTCGCAAAAAAAAAAAAAAAGGAAAAAAATGAAAAAAAAAACAACACATCAAAAAAACAGGTTTGAATTTACTTTAAAACTAATATTAAAGTAATAATTTTCGAAGAATTTTTTCAAAAAAAAAAAAAAAAGCTTTTTAGCCCCTTTAAATAAATTTGAAAAAAAAAAAAAACAATTTGAAAATAATATCTAATATGTTTGTTTACCTTCGTAAAAAAATTCTAAAGTAATATCCTGTTTAAAACTTAAAATGTAACTCCGAAATGTTATCGAAACCTCATTAGTGAACAAAATGTTTAAACACATCTATTTGTATGGCCTTTTTTCCTTAAACATAGTACTTAGGCATTTATGACTACAAGCAGAAAAACCAATCATTCTACTCTCTAAAGAACGAAATCAATGGTTCTGATATTCCTTTTGTTTGTGAAAATAATGCATGGTGTGTCCCAGGACGAAGAAAAAGGTTCAATCAAATCCTTTTTCCGATAAAACTCATCAGTAAACATCTTCCTTTTCTCCTGACATTTGCAAGGATATGGCAATCAATAGAAGCATAGAATTGTTTTCTTTCTATAAAAAATGGGGTTTTGTTTTGAAGAAAGAAAAGTAGCAAGCATATGGTAATGATCTTTTGTTGTTTGGTGGGTAGAAGTACATTCAGATACAATGTTTGAAAACTAAGTAAAATCATGGTATAATCAATTAAAGTTGTTTATATCGAAAAGTTATTATTTTTAGCTGATTTTACCGAAGGAGAAAAAAAAAGCATTCTTTAGTTTTTATGCCAATCTCTAATGTGTGCAATAACAAGTATGTAATTTTGGAAGAGGGCGTGTCTTCTAACAGCATTTAGTTAAATTACTGTCCTAAATATTTATTCCAATAAAATCGTTTAAATCGTTATTCAATATTTAACCAGTTTTGGTATTTTGTGTACGTCTCTAATGTGTGCCACAACAAATATCTGTAATTTTGAGATAGTGCGTACCTTCTTCCGACATTTAATTAAATTACTGCCGTATTTTTCCCCCGAAAAAACGTTGAAAAAGTAATTCAGTAGTAAAGATACCAGTTTTTGTGTTTATGAGCAATGGAACTACGTTCCCATTTCTTTTTTGTTATTATGATTTCTTGAACACTTTAATGAAAGAATTTTAATAGGAAGTTAGTTTTGTAGTTCAGGAGAGTGGGGAGGGGGGGGTATTTTAATAGTGATATAGTTGCGAGGGGGGCGCATTTCCCTAAAATATGCAAAAAAAAGAAGCAAGTGTGATGCAAATTGCTTTTAAACCACGTTTTCTTTTGATGAGTTCCTACTGCAGTATAACATGTAGTACATAAAGAGTTTTAAGTCATATAATATTTTACTCCTGAATGACAAGTTTCTAAGCCTTTATTACGTTGTACTAAGTCGTAAGGGTAAAAATGAAAGAAAATAACTTTGACCACTTCTATAAAGGTTTTGTTGGCATCCTTGAAGTGATACAACTTTCAAATTAGATGCTTAATTTGCGTCCTTCTATTCTGTTTTTTTAATCACAAAATATATTTGAAAAATGCTTTAATATTGCAAATCTGCTTTGTATTGCGTTTGAGAAATTGTGGGTCTAAGTTACGCTAAATAACTCTACCCCAAAAGTAACATTTAGCTCTAGCTATTTACATGCGCCTTTTTCTTATTCCAAACATATCTTGTCCTATTGCTTGCTTTTCGTGACATTCATTGGTTAGCGAATTTACTTCAATCATAAATATATCATTTAAATATTAACATATATCATTAGATCATCCAAAAGAGTAAATGATAACTTTTATTTGTCCTTTTTAACAATGCCAAAGGCAGTAGTTTTAGAATGAAAAGTTTTATAATAATGGGTATTTAGGTACATCTAAATATTATCAAATTTAAATTATAAAGGAAGGAAAAAGCATCATGTACAAACACTCCAGTAAAACATTTAGCTAGCGTCATGCAAAAATAAATGCATTATTTTTTCGTTATTTTCCTGCAATTATCGATCCTGCAATTATTTCCTGCAGTTTGTCACGCAATTTTGTACTTTAACTCGATTAAATACTGTGTGGTTCCAGTTTCCCGCAGTATCGTTTCTCGATATTTTTACCTATAAAACTTTTGCATTACTTTATTCTCATTTGCGTTTAAGCAAATGCAGGAGTGGAAATTTTTAAAATAACAATTTAATAAAAATAGCGTCAATATATATTTTAGTTGTAAGCCAAAAGCATGGTTTTTTACAGTTGCCAAAACTGTTGATCACAGAAAAGGGGATTTTGAAAATCATTTTCTTTTTTTACATCCGTGAAACGAAAGCAAAAAACCATTAATGTCAGCATTCATATGCCATAAAAAAAAATCTAGAAAACAGGGGTGCCCACCCCCCTAAGAAAAAGTGCACACCCCACCACTAAATATCACGAAGTCCCCCCCGCCAAAAGCAAGAGCCCCCTAAAAATGAGAAAAATACCCCTCAAAACGCCCCTCTAAAACTTTCAATGGCTTAGTCTGCGCCATGACCCCTCTCCCTCTTAAGGTGGGCATCCCTGTAGAAAATAAACTTCAAAAATGGCGTATAAAATGTTTGTTACACAAGTGTCACGTCAATTAGTAAGATCACTGATAGAGCATATTGAAACAAATTGTTTAAAACAAGATTGATTTACACCGGAGTTCTAACGTTTTTAGTTACAGATATAAAGTATTATTATACTACAATCATGCCTTTGCATATCATTATAAAAAACACAAGTATTTTATAAAGCTGTATTTATCATCTAAAAGCTGGATGAAAGGGTTTCGTTTGTTGAAAGAGAAACATCAAAAATTCACGTAAAAAATGTGTTCTCTGGATCTTTCAGCTCCGGAGATTGGGAAAACCAGGAACAAAGATTGATGGTGATGCTTTTGTTTACAGTATCGAGCAATATCTTCGAGCAAAAATCATTGTTTATACGAGAGAATGTATTCAAACAAAAGCAATATCACTCATAAGATCTTTCTTGCTTTCTTTCTTCATTAATCAAGAAGAAGTTAAGAATGGTATTTGGTGGTCTTTACAGGGGGAGATGAAATCATTCATTAAGAAACACGTTGTTTCTTGGCACATTTTTCGATGAAATCATTTATCATTCCCTACTTGACTTTATTAATGGTAAATTCTTTATCACGTTCGTAGTTGTTATTTTTATTGTTGATCATAGTCCCTATTTGTGTGGCCTAATTGTGAAATATGTTCTTGAAGCTTGTTTTGGTATTGTGCAAAAAATATTTTTTTAGCAATGAAATCGGTAAAAATTGGGATTTATAAGGTAAAATAGACTTTTCCTATTTTTGAAGTCTATTTAAAAGTAGCGTATGGGTGATTCTCCCAAATCCTAACATTATTATGTCCCAGAAGCGTAACAAAAAACTTATTTGACCTGGAACCTGACCTTTTTTTCTTCTTTTCTTTTAATAGTTCGAAATAACTTTTCCGATGTCATTCCAATCTTCCGATGTTATTCCAATTCCCCGTATTTTCTCTTATTAAGTTAATAACAAAGAGTAAGTATAATTTTTTTCAGGTTTTTTTCAGCATTTTAATTAAAAAAAATAAGATTGGAAGATGTCAGGTTTTTTGTAGAATCACCTCTATGTTACTTGAGCTAAAACAACGAAGCTATTGTAATCTTATTCATTAAAATCAGATGAATAGTTTAGGTGATACGTTGGAACAAATGTAAATGGAAACATACATAGACTGATAAAATCATAACCCTTTCTTTTGACTTCGCTGTAGTCGGATAAAACCGGGCTGCAGCGACGCACCTACCCACTCACACACACACACACACACACACACACACACACACACACATACACACAAATGTTAGTTACCTTTTAAATTAAAAGTTATTTTTTTACACTTATAGTCCTATAAATACACAAGATGGATATTGTCCAATCACAGATTGTACGGAATTGACAAAGTTAGGGTTAAGACAAGTCTATCTGAATGACAGAGAAAAATAAAAATTTGTTGCGCGTGTTCCACTGATTTGAATGAGAATGTTTCTGATTTAGAGGCAAACTTTACATCTGCAAATGATGGCATCCCTATAAAGCTAATAGATGCATCCATTTCCGCTTGTAAAACAGATTTGATTTGAACCACGTTTTCTTTTGTTGAGTTCGTACTGGAACCATGTCCTTTCCATACATTCCGTGGTCTGACAATATTTTTGCTTCTTGGAACTTTTTAAACTTTTTTAAATGTTTGTCTTCACCTTACCTTCTCAAGGATTAAACACATACATACATACACACGTTTGCTGATTTCACGAAACATTTTCCTACCTACCAAATCATTGGATAATAAGTTAAGAAACGATAGACCGTTGCGAAGGGAAATCAGTAAGCAATCTTGATTGCGTAATGATAAAGAGAAGAAGAATAAAAATAATAATAATTTCTCAAATAAGAGCATTGACAATAACTTTTTTTCAACCATTGTTATATTTTTTACTTTTTTTTAAATGCTATAGAAAATTATTTTAGATTCAATACAAATTATTTTGTTTACAATCTAGCAATCAGACATGAATATTTAAGGACATAAAATTGTTTCATGATCACTACGACAGGATTGTAACTTTAATAGTGCTGGTATATTTTTCTTACTAAAAAAAAAAGATATGTTGATGGAAATTAAAAAAAATATATTTTAAATACTATGCGTCATACACTGGCCTCAAAAAGTTAAGATACAATATGTTTTTCGAAGCTCACCATTAAAAAAAAATGGCAGTAACAATAAAATGCATAGTTTGCATGAAAAACAATAACGAACTTAAAAAACAGAAAAAACGATAGCTGCCACTTCTATTTTATAGAAAAGAACATATCATTATGAGTGAGAAAAAAATATGCAAATAGCAAGCTTTTGTAGTTTTGTGTGTAAGTTGTGTGGATTTCCAACTGTTGTTAGCAGTTTCGGTTACAATATTCAATAGAGTTTAGAAAATGTTTTAGAGACGTCGTTTACCGATTCGTTAAGGTTGCGGGCGGTTGGGTGGATGGGAATGGGATTGACTTAGGCTGATGCTGCTAGACGTCTGAATGTGTCTCGTAGTGTTGATCAGCGATTTTGGGATCGATACAAATCAGGAGATTCTGTGTCCAGAAGACCTGTTCCAGGCCGAAAACGAGCTACAACACCTGTAGAAGACCGGTTTCTAGTTCTATCACCCCGAAGGAGAAGAACCACTACTCTGACGCAGCTCGTTGAAGACCACTTCGTAGCATCAAGAAGAAGAATATCTGCTACTACGGTGCGAAATCGTCTTCGGCAATGCAGGTCTTTATGCAAGACGACCAGTTGTGTGTGTTCCGCTCAACGGACCACAGTGAAGGGTCTGCTTATGCTGAGCAAGATAACATGTTTCCTGGTCCCAGCAGCAATGGGCTTCCATGCTGTTCATAGACGAGTTCACATTTACATTTGAGAGTGATTCAGGACGTCTACTTATCTGGAGGGAACAGCGCAATAGATACCATCAATCCAACACTGTTGAAGGCACATTTATAGAGATGGTGGTTTGGGCAGGGATCTCGCTTGGTGGTCACACTACCTGCACGTGTTCCATGGAGGAACTCTGACTGGTCTGAGATGAGATCCTTGATCCGTATTTCCGCCCATATGCTGGTGCTATTGGTAATGACTTCTTTCTGATGGATGGTAATGCGTGACGTCATCGAGCTCGGATTGTTAAGATGTATCTTGACCACGGTTTGAGGACCACCGTTTGGAACGAACGGAATGGTCAGCTCGATCTCCGGACCTGAATCCGAGAGAACATCTTTGGGACTATCTTGGCAGACAGGTTGATAATTTAAATCCTTCTCCAAGGTCGTTACATGAGCTGGGACAAGGCTTACTCTGTGTCTGGTCTTCGCTTCCTATTCGGGTGTCCGACAACTTAGTACACAGCATGGAAAATCGATGCCTCCAATGCATTCAAGTTAGGGAGGACACATTCCTTATTAGAATCCATTTTTGTATTGTTTCTACGACATTTTACTACATAACACTGATGTTCTGTTTTCTTCAAGAATAGATTTTATATACAAATTTCTATGACGCATTCAATAAAAAACTACTTGATGCATATATCCTACAAATTATTTGTCCCTACATTCATTTATTTGCAAATTAGACACAAAAAACCGGTTGTACCTTATCTTTTGAGACCAGTGTATTTAAAGACAGTTTTTTATTTATTTATTTATTTATTTATTTTAACGTGCTATATTATTTTTTTGTATGAAGATGTACTTCGTTGTAATTAGTTTTAAATCTGTATGCTACTTTGCTTTATTTAAAAAATCATATTTAAATATAGATCATTATTTAAAATCAAATAAAAGAATTGCGGATATTAGTTGCAAAAACAGATAAAAAAAAAAAAAAAAAACAAGACATTTTCCATTATGGAAACATTTTTCAAAAGTAAAGTAATATTTGCAATATATGCTTTTTTTACACATTCTATTTATTTTTGGCTTTCTACTGTAAATTTAAAGTAAAATATTATGCTTCATTAAATGATTACAAACGAGATCAAAACAGCATGGGGGCTCTTTTTTTCTAAGCAGAACAGCAATTGATTTTTTTTGCGTGCTAATTTTTAAGAAAAAAATTCATTCTAGATTTAAGAGTTGTGTCCTTTTTGCTTTTTTTTTTTTTTTTTTTTTGCATGTTGATCTGGATTGGATATTTTCTCCATTCAAATTAATTCAATGACGTTTTTTGACTTTGACAAGAAATTGAACTTTTTATTTAAGAGATTATATAATTTATTTTGTCATAAAAAAGTCTGTATTTCATCCTTTCTGATATTTTTTATCTGTATTCGAAAAACAAAAACATAAATCTAGTGAATGAATGCTTTCCTTAAAAAAAAGATGAAAGAGGAATAATGTTATCATGTAGTATTTTTCTACCTTTTCTTTTTTCCACAAAACAACGTATTAACTTAGATATTTTTATTGATAAGTAGTTTAAATTCTGCAAATCAAGATTTTCCTTTTCAATTTATTTTGAGCAAAATAAATTATAATTTGTATTGCAATAGGAATTATAATTTTATTGAGCAATAATTATATTAAGTTATGTATTATGGAAAGGATAGTATAGAAAAACTTAAATATAGGTACTAAGTAATGTGAAAAATTAGTCAACGTGTATAACAGTACAAATAAAAGCATTAAAACGAGTTAAAAACTCAGCAAAAAGCTGTTTTGAGGCTATCAAAAATAAACATCTTCATCGGTGCATTAAAAGTAAGAAAGGTTCACGAAGTTCAAACTAACGGTCAAGTGACTGAGAAATAAAAAAGCCCATAAAAGTATATAAACTACGAGTGGCAGGAACTGGAAATGATGAATGAATCGGATAATTTGAAATGTATTTTCCTGAGCAAAATGTTCTATATATTTTATCTTATTTTCGTGCACCTGTAAAACATACTTTACAAAATATTGCACTCCTGTGTGAATCAAGTCGTATGAAGCAAGTCCCGAAGACTTGACGTCATATCGTCATATATATATAATAACCAATGATCGAGTAACGCTCTTAACTTCATCAACAATGAAACTCGCTCAACGGCATGATAATTTGATAATGTGTTACTGCAATGCTTAAAATGCAGGGAAAGGCTTTATTGTCACAAGGCTGAACTTGATCTGGTAACTAACAGTTTTACTGGTAAGACTCTGGTTGCGTTCGCATAACGCGATCTATAGCGACCGGTCGATTGATCACATGGCAGCTAATGGCATTAGCGGTTACTAACCGGTTGTTCACCAACGAATGCTTCATCGAATTCTTTCGGTTTATCACTGATTATTTGCGCCGACGAATAATGAATGCACAGGTGAAAAATGCTTATTATTGGTGGAAACTGTCATGTGGTTCAATTAACTTATCAACTATCCTAAATTGCAAGCGACAGGTCTAATCTACAGGTGAACTATAGAACGACATCGGTAACAACCAGTTAGCCGGTAGCTCTCATAGAATGCTACGGTTGAGTACCCGTTAGTCAACAATCGACCAGTTGCGGTATGCGAACACAACCTGTGTAGAAACGAAAAAGTGGTCAGCAATGAACGCTATCTACTGGAGCTTAGGGTTAATCGCCTGCAGTTAGGGTTAAAATGGTTATTATCATAATATCCTGTAACAGGCAATTGATTTGTTCAACTGTAGAAGCTATTTTTACCCGTCATATCTTGATGGGCGATTACCTAATTAAGTAAGACTTATTTTCAAAGAAACGCTTGAAAACAGTCACATACAAAACAGCAGGACAACTGTTATCACAACTGGGAAAAAAATGTTATCATGTGATCTAATTGAATAAAGAAAATAATGATTTTCTTTTCAGAAACAATAACCTTAACCACCAGCAAGAAACTACCAGAAAGAAAGGAAAGGTTCTTCCAAGAAACAATTTAATAAACTTTATCAGTATAAATAGTAAAACTCTCCCCTGATTTGGGGCAAGAGATAGTATTCGTAGTCCTGTTTGGTGGTACTATACAGTATGGTTAAGAAAAAACCTTTGAATGAAAGCCTACCTCGGAGCGGAAGTTTAATCTCGTTTTAATGACAACTTGAAAGCATCCACTTACATCCCTTTGCTTAAGGGATGGGATACCTGAAAATATGACATCTTACAAAAATCTGCCCTAATTAAATGACTTACAAACGCAGATAACAACAAAAACGTATTGTAGTATCAAAACAAACTTCAGAAAAAACCAAAAGGCAAGGTAGCAGCAACTGGCCTGAGCAACCCCATTTGTAAATATCAAAATTTTTAGATCTTTTGAGAATTTTTTTGGCTATTATGCTCTTACTGCCAACTATGATGTTGTTTCGGTTTGACTCGCATCGGCTACGATAATAGACTACTAATGATCAAAAGGCTTTAAAACCTCAGCTAAGTACAACTTCAAAATTTAAAAATATTTTCAACAAATAATGCTACTGAGAAAAAGCAACTAGAAGCACTTGTTCTTAAAATTACATAATGTATAACTTTATGTTGGTTATTGCTTCAATGGATTTTTTCAATGTAGATACATATTTTTCTAACCTATTTTATTTAAAAATTTCTGAACAAGTTGCTGGTTTAAGCTTGTTGAAGGCACACTAAAAATGTAAGTTTAATTGTGTTCAAAATAGCTTCAATGTGAGTTCAATTTTAAATTCCAGCTTCAACGTCAAAAGTTGTTTCAAAGCAATATTTTGAGTCTAACTCAGACAACTAACGGTTTGTAAACAAAAATGCGAATTACCCTTCATTGTAGATTGTTCTTCGTAGCATTAAGCCTAATTTTATTTCGAATCCAACAAAGAATTGCTTACTAGCTAAGGATTACAGTATGAAATAATCAATTGTTTGAGTGATTTTTCAAAACTAAACCGGAAATGTCAAAAAAAAAAAAAAAAAAAAAGTAGACGGGTCAGAGAGACAGTAAAAAAAATCATAGTTTTTTTCCCCCCAGATCTGCTTATTAAATTACTTAAAATTATATACGTCTTCGTTATTAAATAACATTGAATATAGCGTTGAAATAAAATGTTCGTAACCCCTAATTTACAAACATAATAATGCGTGTGCTTTGTGAAGGAGGAAGGCGAAATGGACAAGGTTAAACAGCTGTATTCAAAGCATGTTTTGGGAATTCCCAAGAAAAAAAAGTCTGATGGGAAGGTTTTCAATCTTAATAATGACAGTGATTGATTTCCTTGAAACGGAACTAAATAGATAAAAAAAAATCTTTTATCCTGTTACCTACATTACAGATACGTTTGGATTTTTTTTTTTTTTTTTTTTGATAACTGATGTCTTAATCTATGCCTTGAGTTCGATTTTAATGGCTCACTACCACATAGTTGAAATAATAGGATTTATAAATAAAGTAAATCGTATTTCAAAACTGAAAGTATCATTGAATTTCAAGTTAGAAAAAAAAAAAACCTCTGTAATTTTAGCAATAGTACTTTTTTAAAAATAATGTTTTCTTATACATAAAACTGCAATGTCCGTGTGTTTACTACAGCAAATTTTGAGAACTAGTCGACGGCTTCATTTGAAATTTTTGCAGAAAACCCCTTTAAAAAAAAAATGACAATGTAATATTTTATTCCCAAAATTTTAAGAACTTTCGAAAGGTCAATTGAAAACTTTAAATTCTATTTGTATTTTCGCTCACTGTTGAGCGAGAACTGAAGTAAATACTACCGCATTGCCGAAGGACAATCAGAAATTCAGTTCTTTTCACAAATTTAATTTCTAAATAGGCTGCTTCTAATTTTATTTCTCTGACCGTAACTGGAAACAGTTAGGGGAGGGTGGCCAAAAGCGGGTAGGCCTTCGTAGGTCCCCGCAGGGTGTGTTAGCGGCGATGAATACGTATGACGTGTTCACCCGAACACCCCCGAGTGATCGGGGCGGGAGGAATCAGTCCCAGCGAAGCAGCAGTGAAGCGGCATGGCACAACCACGCTTAAAATTTAAAAAAAAAATGATACATTTAGAAAAAAGGAAGTTTTGTAACCTGTGATTAGTCGAAGGCCAGCTTTTTTTTTTTTACTGTCTCTAATATTAACTTATTCTGGAACTATCCACCTGTAAACTACGATGGTCATTCCGTTTTTTAATTATTAATTAAAGGTTATACATATTAGAAAAAAAACGTGCCTTTGGGCAAAGCGGGTATAGGATTTAATCATATATTTATTTAAAATTTCTTGACTTGTGTGCTGACTTAGATTTTCTCTTTCAATAGAATTAGTATAACTTAAAAAAGTTATTTTTTTAGGATGGCAATTAATTAGTCTATTAATTAACTCAGTTATTTCTTTACGTTTTATAAATAAATGTACTGACTTTGAATTGGATAAGTATAACTGTTTTATATTTTTTATATAATGGCAGGTAGCTAGTCAACTTTTTTAATAACTTCATATTTGATTGGAAAATGTACCAAAACACAATTAATTAAGCTTACCCGCTTTGGGCTCAATTGTTCGGCAAATCGGGTTTTTCTTATGTTTGTTAAGTTTGATAACAAATACATATTTGGTGTGAAATAATACAAAAATCACTTTTTATTTTGAAGTTAAAGAACCCTGCTAGGAAATAAAACCAAAATTGTTGCGATTAAAATCCAAAAACTACAATTTTCGAGCGCTTTTTGAAAACTTACCCGCTTTGAGCCACTTCCCCTATGTCTGACAAATGGTTTTATGCATTTTAGCCTAATGTTACGCATGAACTTAAACACACGTTTAGCTTGTTTGCTAAGCACAATATTACAGTCAACTCTTGGAACCATTTCTGTTAACGTATGTCAAATAACTTTGATTTTGAGAGGAAACATACACTGAGAAAAACAATATACTTTTGAGTGTCAGCGGCCCGACGAAATATCAGCATATAGATTCAATATTTTACTTTTTGTTTTCAAAACTTGTCTCAGAATTTAGCAGTAAGTTACCGTCCATAATTCCGAGTTGAGGCATAACTGCGTGCAGTATTACAGACATCCCAGTATAATACAGCACGTTTATTGCAAAAGTAGTCATTTAAGCGGCAGCAACAAGTGCATTTGCATCTCATATATAAAAATACAGGTTCCCTGAATCTTTGAAACGACAAAACTCGAAAAGTAGTTGATAGGTTGGCTTTAAAATGTTACAAGACATGTCTTTGATACTTGAAAGTACATTTTCATTTATTTCAGCCCATAAATTATCAGCGTTTCTTGAGGTTTAATAAAAAAGGATTACGTATGACAAATGACCTAAATTTGTTTGAATTTTATATTAAGTCAGAACTGAAGTAAATATGTGTATCCTTTCCAAATAATAAGATATTGAGCCCGTTTAATCATCTATAAATAAGGGAGATGATATCTTTGTTTTTACGTGATGTCAGGAAATCCTATAGCACTAGAGTGAGGAAATCATTCCCGTACCGTATGCACACAGTAGGGTAATTTTTTTTTTTAAATTTCTATCAGACCTACGAGGAAAAGATGTTCTTTGACATTCAGATTCATAAAAATATATATATATATATATATATATATATATATATATATATATATATATATATATATATATATATATATATATATATATATATATATATATATATACATTTTAAGTTAAGAACTATCACAAGATACATGAATTTTAGAAATTTGAGGCTTTTTTCGGAAAAAAATCGAAGTTAATCGATTTTTCAAAGTTAATCGAATCGAGTTTCCTAGGTTTTTAAATTCAACCCATGCGGGTACAACAAGGGGCGCCTTTCCACTTGAGAAGAACGAGAAAGGGGCTGTGAAGGACATTTGTCGTTTTTCTAACAGGTAGTTTTGATGCCTCACGAAATATGCTTGGATCTTATGTCAAAAGATGTGTGCATTTTAGTCATACCAAAATTTCTTTTCTTTTTTTTTTAACTCAAGAGCCTCCCTTTAAACTGTTAGCACTGGCATCGCCCTTTACCTATTAGCGTTTAAACCTAGTAGGTAAAAACGGTGCACTTCAACAATAGCAATCAACTGAATAAAGCGAAAATTAGCAAAATTGGTTGCACAAATTTGTTTACTCTTGTTGCTTAAATACGTTGTTTTCAGTTTTTACTTTTTCGCGTACATATATTCACTCATTTCAATTTTCCGCTTTGTTTTTAAAACCCAAAATTATAATTTTTAAATACATGTTCGTACAGTGGACTGATATTTATTTGTTGAAATGTACATTACTTGTGTATTGCTTTCTACGTTCACGTCTTACTCCATTCAATTCAAATTCGTTCCAGGCATTGCTTGTCAACACCTGAGGATTCAATACTTTTGTCTTTTGCTTTATGAAATGATGCATCTTTGAGTTCACTTTCATCTAACTTTGTTATATCTTGTCTTTAGTTATCCAATGGTCTTGCAAGACGTTTCATGCATTTCAGTTTAAAAGATCACATGTTATCTTGTAAAGGTAAAACGCAGAACCTGCCCGTTTTTAAATTTCTTATTTACTATACACTCAGGCATCAATTGTACTTCATCTCTTTATCTTGTACGAACTTCCTTGTTAGGTTCCCGCTGAAAATAAATCGGAAAAAAATGAAATTCCAATGTTTCGCTATTGGCATGAAAAACAAAACGCGTTTCTTGAAGTATCTCAAAGCCGCAAGCGCAGTATTTTCTGCTAATAATGCGCCGTACCTTCTTACGGTAGTATAGTTATTTGATATAAAAATAATTGCACTCAAGTTTTTAAATATCCATTCGGTATTTTTAATAAATACATCTAACTTTATCTATTAGTTTTTCAAAAAGATTCCCTGTTGTAGTTCTAACAATGCAATATAGGATATCAACTTAAAAAGAGCAACCAAAATACACCTCATTTCTGTTATCATGAGTCTAAACAACTTTTATCGATACAAATAATCACTCTATCTCATACTATATTTCCATTAGAGAACATAAATCAATGTTTCACATGATAGACTCCCCCTTTCTGTAATACTTATCATCGTTAATTACCAATTATTTTTTGGAATAATAAGCGTAAACGAACCATGTTTAAATGCTTAAAAATAGCTTGATGATAACATTGCACATACCTAGGGTTCGATGTTGGGTACTGTAGTTTTGCAGATCACGGGATAAAAATCTGCTGTTTATCGGAAACATCTTCATGTTTAACTGAGGAAAGTATTTACTGACACGGAAAATTATTTAAATATTGTAATCGCCTGAATACTTTTATTTATGAGTTTATTTGCTGGTAACTTAAAAACTTCTGCTGGCAAATGATTATATCTTTCTATGACATAAAATGCGAAAGTTGTTTGCGAAGAGCAATTAATTATTTACTGACGTGTCGTACACACAAAACTTGCAGTATTGAGAGAATATATTACCTTTAAATAGATTATAGTTAGACATCAATACTTCTATTGTCATACATTTCATACAATTTTGGTTTCTTCATTACATATTTTGTCATCGTTTCTCTTTTGAAATTTCAAGATATTATTATTACTTTTTTTTTTCTAAGTATAAGATTAAAGACAATGTCTTAGTGTTAATTTCATTGTGTTTGTTATTCAAGTATTTTTAAAAGTGCTTTTGTTATGGTATTTGATATGTAATTTACTACAATTTAAAAAAAAAAATCATTAACATGTATGTTTTACTTGTCATGAATTTTGTTTCTCACAACAATTCACCATGATTTCTTTAGGGCCATTGCCATTATACTCTTTACAAAAATCGTTGCATTATTTTAGCCGAAATCATTTTTCGGAAGACAGACATTTTGTTTTTATACAAGACTGTGTACCCTGCCATGAAAGAAGAAGAATTTCACTGTTTATAGAAGATATTAACATTTTAGTTTTGCGTTTACTTGGTTATTTTCTTAATACAACTTTATAGGAAGTAGCACCGAGTCAAACTTCCATAGCAAATAACATGACAACGCAATATTTAACAAAAAACTAAATAAATGTACGGTGTCCCAAATCCCAGGTATAATACTGGTATTATAACAACCAGGATCACAGTTCTATAGAGATAGCATGCCAAGGCAAATTAAACTTATTTGACTCCATTGAAAACAAAATTATGTATTCCGTTACTTCTTTATAATATATTTTCACCTTTCTGTAATTATTTTTTTAATTGTAAAGTATTTCCTAAACTAATGGAACATTTTGCTACCCAATACGAAAAATGAATCGGATTTAAAAATAGTTATTTCCGAAGTATTTTTTCAGTCTAAACAAGAAAATCACAGTAAAAAGTTAGGAAGTAGCTCTTGTTTTCAGGATCCAGTGGTAATTGGGGTAATAAAATTTCACCAATGTCAATTTTTTCTTGGCATATATAAACTCTTACCGTGCGTCTGACTTTCTTTTGAATTTCGATACCTGGGAGGGGTGCAGAGGACTGCATACAATACAAGTTAAGTTCAAGAAGTGTAAATTTCGGAAGGGGGGGGATGTCCAAATTGAGTTCCTAGTAGATCCAAATGGTGTTATGCCTCCACCTCAGCTGGGAAAAATGAAAATCTTCCTAAAAGCTATGAACAAATGTGGTTTCCCAATATCTGGGAGGGGAATTTTACATAGATTGAAATTAGGGTTAAATAGGGAATTTTTAACTACCCTTCAAATATACACAATTATGAATACCTGTGTTTGCGATTAAAAATTTTAGAGAGTACGAAAAAAAATCTTAGAAACAATTAAGGATGAATTGGGAAGATTTCTCGACATCACACCAGGCGAAAATTACCAACAGTTGGTGAAAAAACACCCAAACAAGTTTCTATGTCCATTGATGCGCTATACGTTTTAGAAACTCCTTTTCTTCCACTTCGTTCAGGATTTTTTTTGTCTCAAAATTATTGAATTAAAGGCAACGGCCATGGTGAAAGGTTTCATCACGATATTTCTTACAATGGAAGGCATATAGTATTATTAGGATCATTGGGCTGAGTTAATACTTGCCGAAAGCTGATGGAATCTTACAAGAAATGTGTACACGAATCTTTCAAAAAGGACACATTTACAGTAATGGGCTAAAAGCAACCTCTGATTTCTTAAACATATGGATTCCTTTTTTAATGAAATAGCACTAATTTAATTATGTTTTTCTTTCTTGAACAGAAGTGCTGTATATATATATATATATATATATATATATATATATATATATATATATATATATATATATATATATATATATATATATATATATATATATATTGACTCAAACTGTATCGGAATCGACTGTATAAAACTAGTATGCAGGTCAAATTTTGCTATTTATTGAGTAGTGTTATCAAAGTGAAATATGCTGAACCGGTTAGATCTTTGAAAACAATTTCATTACTATTTTATGAAATCATCAATTTTTTTGTGGGTCACATTAATTTGTAACCCACAGGAGAGTTAGAGTAGTTTTGTTAAAAAGTTTCTTCGAGAGTAAAGTACTTTTAGTTTTAATTCCAAAGCTAGACATTATTTCAATTACGGCTTTTAAACATTTTGACTGCAAACAACATGCCTCAAAACCACTTTGCTTTTAATTGAGGCAAGAAAAAAATGGAAGAACCTAACTCTTGGAGCCGTAAAAAATACATAATGAATTCAACTGTAATTATTGTTTTTCAAAACGAGTTATTAATAACTGAAGATAGAATAAGGTCGTTCCCAATATTCTAGGCATTTAAAAATGTCTTTCATCGAAGACTTTGTTGAACATTTAATTAGTTCTTTCATGCTTGGAGTAAAAAATAAAAAAAGAATAAAAAAGATGTTTCGAGAAAAAAATCTTGTAAAATAGAAAGTATTTCATTTTATGCTTTATAAGGAAACTTTATAAAACGTTTTTAATAACCAGAATTTTCTAGTTTATTGATGCACATTTTTAGTATTACCTGTAAAGCGCTGTGTAAAAAATAAAACTGTCATATAACTTTGTTTTCAATTAGCTCGTTTCCAGTCTTTTTTTTTTTTCATTTATTTAACAGAAGCAATATGTTATGCTTATGTATAGCTTATGTTCATGCTAAATAATGGCAATGTAAACCACTTTTTTTTTAAATTTTGTGAGATTTGTTTTATTTATTTTTATCTCTTCATACCTAGACATATTTCTGCACTGCTTACGTTAGTTACTATAATGTATGAATTTCTGCATTTGCATTAAATACTACAAGTAAATATTTTACAGGAATAAAAGTAAGGATTTTAGAGTACAATATTTGTTTCCTTCTGCTGTAAATAACAATAGCACAAAAAGTTGTATAATTCTATAAAAAACTGACAAAAACACTAAAATGTAAGAAACAAGGAAAAAGCTATTTCATATTATCATCTTATTAAGTAATACAAGTCATTTGATATGTTAGATATTCCCATTTATTTGGGTCTATTGAAATCCTCTCACTTTTAAATGAAAAACACTATAATTCAATTCAAATACCGTAGTCGTGAGTTGATAAACAAATAAATAAATAAATTAAATATTTTTTAAAAAAACTGTAGCTAACAATGCGTGACAGCGGCATTTGAATTGAATTATAATGTAATTAATTTAAAACTGACTGAGGTTTTCAATAGAGCTAAATAAATAGGAATATATAACAAATCAACTGACTTATTTCACTGAATAAGACGACAATTTCAAACAGCATCTATTATCCGTTTTCCATGAGAAGGCACTTGACTCCTCCCTCGTCACCTGGTATCCGATGATTCTATTTCACTGTTTTCGGCAGAAGGTATATTCGGATCACAGCATTCTGTTGTAAAAGCAGCAGTTTTTAAAATGTAATAATAACTATATGGTGTACAAATAAATATTAAAGGATTTCCAAGAGAGGGCGTTACGGGTATTAAATCGAA
This sequence comes from Uloborus diversus, assembly GCF_026930045.1. Lineage (NCBI taxonomy): Eukaryota > Metazoa > Arthropoda > Arachnida > Araneae > Uloboridae > Uloborus > Uloborus diversus. The sequence continues at coordinate 197,283,272 of NC_072731.1, read as the reverse complement.
ACGGACAATCTTGCAACTAACTTCATTGTATAATCTCATCGTTAGGCTTTCATCTTCAGTATGTGACTTTTCGCTGAAGTAGAAAAAACATAGTTTTTGTGTGCGCTGAATATGTCAACTTTTATGCCAACAAAACACAATTTGCGGGAAAGTTTACTTTTCTGCTTCCATTCGATCTATAAGTTCGACTGAAGGCAATCGAATGCTGTAAAAAGCTTACGGGGGACATGTTTCATCGATTTCCACATGTGAGTTTTGGTATTGGCGTTTTAGGAGTGGTGATTTTGATACCAATTACAAAGAAAACGATGGACAGCCACAAAAGTTTGAAGATGCCAAATTGGAGGCTACACTGGACAAAGACTGATGCCAAACATGATGCCAAACAACTTTACCGAACTCAATTGATGCGTTTGAGTTAAGCTCTGCGGGAAAATTGGCTACAATATAAGGATAGACACGACAAGGTAATTTTGCAACATGATAACGCTCGGCCACATGTCGCGCCGCCGCACAGTGGTTCAAAACGACAAGAAAGCGGAAAAAATAAAATAACTTCGAATACTCTCAAAAAATACTATTGAAAATTGTTAAAATTGTTGTAATGTAATATTTATCATCTTGCTGCCTGATCGTATTCACTGCGAAACCCCGATTTTACGTCCCCTGAATCAACGTTTTCCCCGCGTTTTACGATTTTTATCATCAGGTCCCAGTTTTTCCGTGTAGTTAATCCATGAAAACAGAAATGCTACTGCTCTATCCTTAGCCGACATTGTGGACCCTTCGGCCGCGTATGAAGATGAACAAGAAGAAGAAACACAACTCGTCTCTTCTTTCAATACTGCATTTAAGAGCATACTAATAGTGAAAGACTATTTTCGTTATCATCAAGACCAGGATAAAACCTTGCAAAGTATTTCAATCCTGGATGAATTCAATGACTCATTATTACTGACTATTTTCAACCTAACTGCCCGGATTCGTAACTTAATGTGTTAGAATGATCTTAATTGGTATGTACAATAATGTTCTTTCGTAAAATATCGCGTTTTTACCTTTTATAAAAGCGTCATTTTAGCAGCCTTTATTATTATTTTTGTTTCCTTTTTTATCTGATATTTTCTTTCTATACATTTTTCATACTTTACGTTTTCCCATATTTTATGTATTTTATAATTGATTCAGGCCACTGAGAAAAGTGAAATCGGGGTTTCTCTATAGTTCAAATTCTTTTCTGTTTTTAGCGAAAAATATTGTTCAGCCCTAAATTCATTCAACCCACCACCAGAGTGCGCAACGACGCAACAGGGCGCACGCGCGTAACTAGCAACATTGATGTAACCTTCAGTGTAGATGTTTTGTCTTTCCAATAAAGTTGTTCAAAAACCAGTGCTGCTCTTTCCATCGTTCGCACATGGTCCGTCGAGCCACAGCAATAGTCAATCAAGTTTAGGATGATGTGTAGCAGTCAACGTGCAAACTGTTATAAAACAAGCAGTTCATATTCATCACTCTTGAACGAGTAAAGCAAAAGACGAAACAAGCATCGCACTCATTGAGGAAGGTCACGTCCTTAACATGGAGCCCCTTTTAAAGAGGAAAAAAATAACAAAAGGTAAGCTAACTAGATTAACTACCCAAGTAAAGAATTCGCAAGTCAAGGGTATTTCTCTGTCTGATATAGAAGTATTCGAAAATAGTGCTATTTCTTTAGATAGTGAGATAAATACTTTAAATGATGAAATTCTAACAACTTGTTTAGACACAGAGTTTGATAAATATGAACAAGAAATGCATGAATTGCTTTCAAAATTAGATGAGTTAAAAATCACTTTAAAAAATGAACAAAAGAAATGTGTAAGCGATAACACTGTTAACGACATTAATGTAAATATATCTCAAAACACAGTAAATTCAGATGTCAATAGCCTCAAACTTCCGCGTGTAGAGTTACCAGTGTTTACTTCTAATTATCTTGATTGGATTTCATTTCGTGATTTATTTTTAGCAAGTGTAGGAAACAATCAATCATTAAGTAACTGTCAAAAATTACAGTATCTTAAACTTTCTGTTAAGGGTGAAGCAGCTACCTTGTTACAATCGATTCAGATTTCAAATGAAAATTATGAAAGGGCGTGGAAGGCGCTTACTGATCGTTATGAAAACGAATCAGAAATCATAAATGCAGCTTTAAACAAATTAATTTCCCAACCTATATTAAAACAGGAATCAGCCTCAGGGTTACGGAAATTAATTGACACTACATCACAATGCATAGATACATTAAAAATCCTAAAACAGCCTGTAGAGCATTGGGATACAATTATTATTTTCCTATTAAAAGGAAAACTAGATTCAGAAACACTTCGCGTTTGGACGCTAGAACATGCGAAAAAATTTCCTTCATTCGATGAGTTCAAATCTTTCACACTAAGCAGAGCAGATGCTTTAGCGTCTTTAGCGTTAAGGGAGGCCAGAAAGGAGAAATCCAATGCAAACTTTGAGAGCGGGGGATCCTTTCGAAGTCAGAAAACCCATAAATCAGTTCATTCAGCTCAAGTGGTTGCTAACATATGCGTTTTCTGTAAAAGTGAGTCTCATTTCGGATTATTTAAGTGCAATACTTTTTTGGAGCTGCCCTTGAAGGAAAAATGGAACGTAGTGAAAAGAAATAACTTATGCGCTAATTGTCTGAAATCAAATAAAACTCATCGAATTGAAAAATGTCGAGCGGGAAATTGCAAAAATTGTTCTCAGCCACATAACACATTATTGTGCGCAAAAAACACAAATGAAACAAAATCTCAATCACAAACAGAAAATGAAATGCTTTCAATTATTAGTAACAATAGCACAGTTGCTCCAAACACACAATGTGTGCTATTACCTACTGCAGTTGTTTATGTCAAAGACATCAATGGCATTTCACACACTTTCAGACTGCTGATCGATTCTGCTAGTCAGGGCACATTTATCCGGGAAAGTTGTGTAAATTTTCTGGGATTAAAACGCAATCGAATAAACATAAGCGTAGATGGCTTGAGTTCACAGAAAGTGGGCAGAGTTACAGGTTCAGTTCAAATACAAATCACATCACTATTTTACAAAAATGCTACTATCACAGCAGAAGCGTTCATTATTCCTAAAATAACTTGTGACCTTCCCCAATATCAAGTGGATGCATCCGTCTTAAGTAATTTCAAACACTTACAACTGGCAGACAAAAATTGCCATCAACCGGGCCCTATAGACATACTGCTGGGTGCAGATGTATTTAATGAAATAATGCTTAGCGGACAGACAAAAGTCCCAGGACAATCATTAGTCGCTCTAGAATCCATTTTCGGATGGGTGATTCTAGGAAAAACTGAAAGCAAGTCAAATTCCAAATCACAAACTTTAATTTCCAATCATGCAAGTTTCGAGTATAATGCCATTGAGTATGAGCTAGACAAGTTCTGGAAATTGGAGGAAATTTCAGAAACAAATTCTTATACGGAAGAGGAAGCCGCATGTGAGAACCATTTTAAACAAACATTCTCCCGTGATTCTACTGGCAGATTTGTGGTGAAACTACCGTTCCGTGAAACAATCAATGAACTCGGATCGTCTCGAGACATAGCCGTGCATAGGCTACAACAAATAGAATGTAGGTTTGTTAAAAATCAATCCCTCTCAAAACATTACCACAAATTCATGCAAGATTATCAGGACTTAAAACATATGGAACTAATTCCAGACAACGAAATTGATGTTCCGGCAACTTCCAGCTTTTATCTCCCTCACCACGCAGTTCCCAATAAAACCGGAGATAAATTTCGGGTTGTTTTTGATGGTTCTGCAAAATCATCCAGCGGTATATCTCTTAATGACAATTTAATGGTGGGACCACAGCTACAAAGTGATCTCACTACATTACTTCTTCGCTTTCGAACTTACAAGATAGCGCTGACTGCAGACATAGAAAAAATGTACAGACAAATTATCCTACAAGACGCAGACTTTCAGAGAATAGTCTGGCGCAATTCATCGTTGGAGCCAATTCAAGATTTTCGTCTAACAAGAATAGCATACGGCACAGCTTCAGCACCGTACCTTGCTGTTAGATGTCTACAACAATTGGCAGTGGAAGAAGCAGATCAATTTCCAATGGCCTCCAAAGCAGCCATCATGGACTTCTACGTTGACGATTTAATGTCTGGAGCCAAGTCAATCTCAGAAGCTATTGAATTGCAGAAACAATTGATGCACATGCTATCAAGTGCAGGCTTCATTCTACGAAAATGGGCATCCAACAGTGAAGAGCTCATAAATTCGATTGATTCAGATTTACGTTCTTCAAAGACCGCGTTGAACATAGATAGTGATGAGACTGTCAAAACATTAGGTGTCCTGTGGCATCCAGCATCAGACACATTCCGGTTCAAAGTAAACACCACACCTCTAGAAAGTACTTTGACAAAACGAACACTTCTTTCAACCATCGCCAGAACATTTGACCCTCTTGGATGGTTGTCACCCATCACAATCAAATCTAAAATCATGATGCAAAAAATGTGGAAATATTAAGTGCAATGGGATGAAAACGTTCCCCCAGACATCGCACGCGAATGGACAGAACTTGCAGAAGACATGATGTATGTAAAATATGTCAAAATTCCAAGATTTTTGTCGACTGGTGATAGCAATGAACTCAAATTATTCGGCTTCAGTGATGCATCGGAAAAAGCGTACGCAGCAGTTATTTACTCCTGTTCTACTGAAGAGAATGAAAAAACAAATGTGCAGCTCGTAATATCAGAAACCAGAGTAGCTCCACTCAAAACCGTTTCCATTCCAAGGTTGGAACTTTGCGGTGCTCTATTACTCACAAAATTAATGGATTTTACCTGCAAAACATTGAATACCAACATAGCACACACGCAGTTCTATACAGACTCTAATATTGTTCTTTCTTGGTTAGCATCTCACTCAAGCAAGTGGAAAACCTTTGTAGCCAACAGGGTGGCTAAAATCCAAAATCTCTCATCACCGACCCAGTGGTTCTTCGTAAGTAGTGAATCAAACCCAGCTGATCACGCCAGCCGTGGCATGTCATCATCAGAGCTACTGAGTTCATCATGGCTTACAGCACCAAGTTTTTTACATGAACCTATGCCTCTACAGGTAAGTGCACCAACACCTCCAATCCCAGAGCCTGTGCCAGAGGAACGTTTGCATACGATACAATCAACAACTGCAATCAATAATACATCAGAAGTTAATACTTTGTTTAACCGTTATTCATCCCTTTCTACCCTTAAACGTGTTGTAGCTCTTTGCTTAAGATTCATTCACAACTGTAAAAATTCACGTAATAAGATTTCTGGATTTTTAAAGACAATAGAAATTAATAATGCTATGTGTGTTTTAATTAAACTTGTACAAAATTCAGAGTTTATTAATGAGATCAATGCACTTAACAAAAATCAAACTTTATCTTGTAGAAGCAAAATTTTAGCTCTCAATCCTTATCTCGATGCTTCAGGAATTTTGAGGGTGGGCGGCCGCTTGCGACATGCAAACGTCGCATACCAGCCAAAAACATCCCATCTTACTTCCAAAGAAACATATTTTAACTGATCTCATTATTAAACACTATCATCTAAATCTATTGCATGCTGGTACACAACTTTTACTATCATGTATTCAAGAACAGTTCTGGATTATTGGTGCTAAGGATATCATTAGGCATTTTATAAGAAAGTGTGTTAAAGGTTGCAGAATTCGAGCAACTGTAACCAATCAAAGGATGAGTGATTTGCCACCCACACGCATTTCTCCTGCTCCTACATTTTCACGTTGTGGTGTAGATTATGCAGGCCCGTTCCAAATCAAAGCAGCTAAAGGACGAGGCTCTAAAACATTCAAGAAAATACATTGCTCTTTTTGTTTGTTTTATCACTAGAGCTATTCACTTAGAGTTAGTTACTGATCTTTCAGCAGACGCGTTCATTGCAGCTCTGAAACGTTTTATTTCTCGCAGAGGGAAATGCAGTGACATATATAGTGATTGTGGTTCTAACTTTATTGGCGCAAAACGTAAACTCATGGAATTTGAAAAGCTCGCTAAGACTAAGAGTTACAATGAAAATATTAATAATTTTTTATCTGAAAAGGGTATTAATTGGCATTTAAATGTTCCAGGAGCTCCACACATGGGTGGTCTCTGGGAGGCAGGCATAAAATCTACAAAATTTCATTTAAAACGTGTTGTTGGGGATATAAAATTAACCTATGAAGAATTTGAAACACTTTTAGCCCAAATTGAAGCTTGTCTTAATTTTAGACCACTAACAGCTTTGTCTAGCGATCCCAATGACCTGTCAGCATTAACGCCTGGTCATTTCATTATTGGTAGACCATTAGTAAGTATTCCTGAACCAAGTTATATTGACTCCAACATTTCGCATTTAACCAGGTGGCAAATTATTCAGAAAATGGTTCAACAATTTTGGAAACGATGGCATAAGGAATATTTATGTAGATTACAACAGAGGCCAAAATGGTTATTACCAAAAAAAAATCTTCAAATAAATGATCTGTGTCTTTTGAAAGAAGACAATTTGCCTCCTACTAAATGGAAAATGTGCCGAGTGACTCAGTTACACCCTGGCAGTGACAATATGGTTAGGGTAGTCACTGTGAAAACATCAGATGGTGTATTCAAGAGAAACATCACAAAATTATGTCTCTTACCTATCTAAACACTAATTAAAGCATACTTTTAATCCATATTGTTGCATATGTTGAAATAATATTTCAAGGTGGGCGGCATGTTCAGCCCTAAATTCATTCAACCCACCACCAGAGTGCGCAACGACGCAACAGGGCGCACGCGCGTAACTAGCAACATTGATGTAACCTTCAGTGTAGATGTTTTGTCTTTCCAATAAAGTTGTTCAAAAACCAGTGCTGCTCTTTCCATCGTTCGCACAAATATAAATTAAATCAGTTGTATGCCATACGCAAGGTTTATTTATTGCAACTGATACCCTCGAACAATCTTTTCTGCTAATGTTGACAAACTGAGAATAGCTTTATACTAGAATGATTTCGAAAAGGAAATCAGACATTTCAAACGTTTCATGATTTTCTAATTTCATTGTTTTATGAACAGAATGGTTATTTAACTTTTTATATAGAATTCTGTATGAGTTTTCAAATTTTCTTCCTCATATGTGTCTTCTTTAAAGCATACGTAATGGGTCCGAAAATTGTTATTTTCAGGTTACTACTGCATTGAATGTAGAATAATGCTCCGCATTAAGCCATAGCAACGTAAATCTGTTTAAAAAAATCCTCTATATTTATTGATGAATGATTCAAGAGCCTCAACTTTCGGAAACAGTAAACAAACGTTTTCAGGCTCTCCTGCAAAGTAGTGAACCTGTGACATACGTTAGTCTAGAGCATGTCAAATTTGTTGACCAATCTCTTTGATAAAAAAAGCAATTTACCCCCATCATTCCCTTACGGGTTATTTTCTAGGTTACTATATTGGTGTTTGTAAATAGCGAAAATCAAACAAAAACATCTGCCACGACTGCAGTCGCAGGTGATCGCAGCTAAAATGTTGTTGTTTATTTACAGGAAGGATAAAATTATTGATATATGTAAATTTTAGCCCACCGGAAGCCGCCGATAAAATTATTTAAAATTATTTTTTTTTTATTTCAGGTAGTTTTCAAATTTCATGAATTTTTAATTTTTAACTACTATGTAACGTGCATCTTATAAGGGTGAAAAACCAATCAGAAGTGACTTTTATCAAATTTTAGTCCTCCTTATTGAACGAATGAATTAAAACTGAAGTATAAACTGTGCGTCTAAAAAAAGTAAAAACATAATTGTTCAACAATCTTGCCTTATTTTTGTGAAAAAAGAATTTTTTTTTTCAAAAAACTTTTATGGAGTAAGTTACTACAACTCAAGGGCTAAGTAATTACGGTATGAAATATTTTTTATCTTAAAACTTAAAAATGGCTGTTTTTCCGCCCTTGAACCACCGTGAGCCGGTCAAAACACACCTCGATACCCTGAAATGGGTAATCCTAACCCACCCGCTATATAGCCTAGACATTATTTATTGACCATTCCGACAACTATTTGTTTTTGTCAATGACACATGCTCTTGAGGATCAGCTCTTCTGCTTTTTTGAAGAAGTGCAAAATTGGATGAATTCGTGGATTGCATCAGAAAACGCATCGTTTTTTCGAGTAGACATCCGAAAATTGCTAGAAAGATGGGAAAAGGTCGTGACCAACGATGGACATTTTTTCGAAAACTGAACATAAAACCATTTTTCCACAATAAAGTGTTAAACCTGAAAAAAAAAGAAAAAAAAAAAACTTTAAAACTTTAAAACACTTGAAGCAAGTGATGTAAATACCACTAAGACTGTTTTGCACATTAAAATGCACGCCCAATATGAGGAAGTCTTGTTGTCTCCTTGAGAAGCGCGTGGATTGCTTACCGATCACCCCAGCGTAAAATGGTATTCTGCGTTTGAGGGGGCATGGTGAAGAACCTTCTCGTGAAAAACGGACAATACCTTGTTTCTTACATTTTATTGCTTTTGCAGTAGTCGGTTTTCAGTTTTTTAAACTTTTTTTAGTTTAAAATTTTCCATTTTAACCTGTGATGAACAACAAAACAAATGCGTGAGTAATACACCTTAACAAGCTATAATTTTAGTTTGATATACAAGAATGGTAAATTTAGTTGATTGTTATTTTAGTATTTGTAGTTTGTATATTTAGTTTTTTTTTATTAGTTTATAGTTCTCAAAGTGATAGAAAATTATATCCATAAAATATTGATCTTACCAAATAAGACTATAATAGTAATCAACACCAAACTTGTTTTTTTATCTTTTGTTCCCTTAGTCAGGTTATAAAAAAATATGTAAAACCCGTACTAAGAAAATCAGTTAAAATTTAGATTTTCTAGGTAAAATCGAATTCTCCTATTGTCAAAGCCGGCAAAAATGTAGCCAATGTTACTCGGGTCATAATAACGAGTTGATTGACACCTTCTTGATTAAAATTCGATAAATAGTCGAGACGCAACGGTAGAACATACGTGAATACAGGTCTGCTGATTCAAAAAGAAAAAAAAAAAAAGCAAGGTTCCTGCTATTGCTGAAGTCGGTTAAACTGTAGCCTATATTGCCCGTGTTATAATAAGGTCATTCCATACGAAATGAGCAAATCAATACAAAGTATGGAAGTTAAAAAACTGTTTGTTGCTTTGTTACTGAAATTAGAAGTTGATGCTTACGCTAAGCCTATATTTTCACAGTTCATTGTTGCCAGTTTGTGACTCAATAACTCCATAAGTTATAAACGTACTTTTAAAAAATAAAAATTTCCGCATTCTATAAACAAATCTCTATTGGGAAAAAGCAAAGTATAATTTATTTGGATCTTTTTTTGAATCTGAGATATTAACAAATATTGAAATTTTGCCAATTTACTTCAAATTTCAAATCACTCTTCTAGCTCTTTTAATGAAAAAATAACAGTAAAAATGATTCAGGTGGAAAAACTATCTATAACTAATTATCTGCTCTAATTTAGTAATTGTTTATGAATTTCTTGATGACGAAATCGTACTTCAAAAAATCGAAAATTTCCGAAAATTTCATTTTCTTTTCTCTATTTCAGATGTTTTTTTGAAGATGAGGGAATGCTCTAAATTTACTCAAGTTTTTTTTACGTAACATATTAAAGTGTCTTTTAGATGCTACTAAATTTTAGTCATTGGAATCAGCGTATTTTTGTTACTAGAGTAACTTGAACTAAGGCGAAATTTCATTAGTTAGTTTTTTTTTATTGCAAGTTTAGTAAAACTAACAATTTCTTTCATGTTTTATTTTCTCAAAGGCATGTTTATAAAGTGCTTACTAAAATGTTTATTTAAAAAAATAATAAATGTTAGATATATTTGCTTTTGCATCATCGAGTCGTTTATCTAGTTTTTTGAATTCTCGTAATTTCACATAAGAGTCAATCCATACAGGTTCCATACAGTATAAACTACTCATTCATGTTCAAATTTTTCCAAGTTATAAAATTAAAATAATTATTTTGAAAATTACAATATATTTTTTCAGTATAATGTATTATATAGGGCACAATATATGTAATTTAAGAAGGTGCAATGAAGTTTTCACACTTTTTATTTCTTTTTTAGTGTGTGAATTGACTAGCAAAATTGCTCAATTTCAAAGACCTGTATCTTTTTTACAAATCAAATACAAAAAACAGTATGTATAACAAGTATAGTACTTTAATATAATAGGAGAAGAAATTTTAGTTTTAATCCCATCCCCTTTTGGTTTACAGGGGTCTAAAAATGTCATTTTTGTCATTTTCCCGATTTTTGATGGGATGTAATTTATAAAGGGTGTACAAAACACACAGCGACAGTTACATATTCTTTTTAGCATGGTTCCTCTTATTAGTTTTTTTCCGTATTTCATTTTGTGTTTCCGAGTTACCCCCTTTGAAATGGTTAAAATTTTTACATTTGACCCTGAATTTTAACCTGTTGCCGTTATTTTAATTAATAACTTACATCTACGTAACTCAGCATGTAAGACTATCAATTTATGCACTTTAACATCAATGCGCTAAATTAATTTTCATATAGGTAATTCAAATAGATTTTGGCCAAAATGCAAAGATCCAAAAGTCCCATTTTTGACTACAAAAATCACTTTCGATGATCTCTAAAAAATCAAAGGTCCAGTCGAGAGAAAAAATAAAAGTGGTTTTAAGCATCTTTCATGTCCAGATTTTAGGGATATGAATTTCAAAAAAATTAAAAATGGTCGAGCGCACCCATTCGTCCAACTTATATGGATTAACCCATAAAACACAAAGAAAATGCACTTTTTTGAATTTTTTTTTTGCATTTGGAAATCAAAAACCAATTTCGAGTTTCTTCAAGCAAATAGTAGAAACAGAGCTCTATATTCTTGTAAAATTTTAAAGTTGTCTGAATTTTCCCTTATTTTAATTTTTGTGTCTGTTTGAAGGGCAAAATCATCATTTTACAAAATGTCACTAAGTTTAAAACTGGTTTTGAAGACAAAGGATTTAAAATACAACTTCAAAAGTAAAGTATTTCTTTTATGATACTTAGCACATTATTGGGTATTAATTTCATCAAAGCTAATGCATTCTTTAAAGATTCAGATTAAAAAATAAAATGCTTATTAATGAGAAAATTGAAATATTTTCAGTTTTTGAAACTCGGTTAAAAGTTAACTATAATAACTTTGAAAAATTTACTGACATCAAATTAATTACTCTACTCTATAGATTGCAACAACATATAACTTTTATGTTTTCATTAAATAGTAAGATACAAGCCTTCAAAAATGCAACATTTAGCATTTAGGAGAATGCTGTTCAATTTGAACAATTTTCAATCGCATGTAACTGTTCAAATAGAAAATTTTAAGCAAAAATATTTTAGATATTTTTATATAGGCATAAAAGGAACCTGTGTACCAAATTTCATAAAAATCTCTTACCATGCGGTCACCACTTTTTTACGAATTTTGCTCATTTCGTATGGAATTATCCAATAACAAATCGATTGACATCTTATTCTTTAAAATCGGATGAAAAATTTAGGCGCTATGGTGGAGCATACGTAGATACAAACATACGTAGACTGCTATGGAATCAATCCCTTTCTTTCGACTTCGCCGTTGTCGGGTGAAAAATAAGACAGATTTAAAAAGGAAATATTACTTTCGTTTGACATTTAAGTTAAGAGAAGAAAGTTTTTTGTCCAGCACATCCATTCTCACGGTTTATAATGAATTTTGAAAAACATTATTTGTCTTTCAACTATGGTGCGTCAAAGACTTTAAACTGAATTTGCTCCAAGAAGCGATTTTTTACCTTGTACGGTATATGCTCCTTATGTACATTTTCATATGCCACGACACAACTCATAAGGGAGGATTCAGCTTTCATTTATTTTTCAAAAATATAATGTGCTTTCTCAAAACAGCTTTTTACGAAATCCTGTTCAAATTTAAATAGTTTCTCAATTTTGTACAAAGTTAGTAAAATTTGAGAAATGTTAGCTATTTCTCTAATTTACTGAAATACAATGACTACTGTGAAATATTTTTTTAAACCTAAAACATTTACTCAAAAGAGAATTTTTCTGTTTTGTGACACCATTATTTTTTTTAATCAGTTAGAAACTAAAACCCTGTGCATTTGTGTGAAATAGTTATTGTTTAAATTATCCCAAAAAGAATTGTATTAGTTGTTAATAAATTGATCGGAATTGCTAAAGAAATACTATAAGGCCAAAGAGAAGAGATGAAGTTTCGAATTCCAATATATTGGTAACCGTTACCGAACATAATAAAAGTACTTCATTTATTGACTTGATTCTTGATGACTCTAGAAGTTTCGTCACGTGCTGAGAATTGGGAATGAATGGTTTCCGAACGCTACTACATTTAATTCTAAAATTTTTCACATTAGATATTTACAAAGAATGAAATGAAATTTCATTCTATTAATTAGCAAATATTCTCACTGGCCGAAGCATATGACAAATAATAATATCATTGATAATAATTTTTCTCAAGTTAATATCTATTAAAAGTTATGCTTTTTTCCCTTATTTTTTTCCTAAGCGATACATATTTGCCATGTACGACTAAATGAGATTCCTTGATTTTTCTCATTTGACGCATTGGGAAAGAGCGACTAATAATGGGTATTAGAAAAGACTTGCGCTTAAGTGTACGCTTAAGCGCAATTAACTTAAAATGCATTTATAGCATGGCAAATAAAAGTAAAACCTTTTAATAAAAAAAGAAAACTTTTTTTCAAAAAATAGGTCAAGTTTTGCGGTTCTTCGTTGGATTTTTGTAGAGTTTCCTAATGGTGAAAATCCCTAAACAATTCTTTTTCACTATTAGCCTGATGCATACGATATTAAATATTATCAAATATTTTACTTCGTAAAATCTTGAATTTCTTCTACTTTATTACGATAGTTTGCAATTAGTTCTTTAAAAGGATAATAAATATTGAATGGACAAACCACTAAAATAATTTAAACGCCTGAATGAACAACTTTTAAAAATCTTTTTAGCAGTCTTTTAAAATGATTTGGTGTTATTACTTTCAAGTACTAAAAATGAAAAGGAGACCATGTCTGAAGTTTATGAGCCTAAGTTAAAATATTGGGAAAGAGGGAATCTAATGACTGGAAAAAGGGCTATTAATACTACAATAAACAAGAGACAAAATCTGAAGTGAAATTTACTTGCATCATCATTTTTAACATAACAGCACAATATTTTGATGTGTGCTTAGGTTTTTGATTTTTTTTTTCGTTCGTTCTTTTTCTTTCCTCCTTTTTTTTCATCTTTTCAAATAAAAATAACTTGTTTTACAGGACTTAATAACAGCATATATATATATATATATATATATATATATATATATATATATATATATATACCTCAAAACTTTATCTCATTTTTTTTTTATAAATTTCCAAAAGTAACAATTATTACTTTGTTTTCATTGGATCATCTGTCATAATATTTAAAGAAAACAGTTTGAATAACCTTTAAGAAATATTAATGTGTTACAGTTGCTTCACAAAAAATAAATAAAGAAAGAAAGAAAGAAAAGAAAAGAAACAAAGTAAAACAGTGATAGTAAGCCAAACATTTTAAAACAAAATAGAATTGGTAAATTGGAAAAGAAAACTACGCCTAGGGTGCAGTAAAAAAAAATGACTTGATAAATGTTGTAACTGAACATAACAGTTGCTTTTACTTGATTAATATTTAATACAAATGAACATGTTTTTTTCCGAAAATGTCTTAAAGCTTCATCCTGGTCACAAGTTTTAATCAAGATACTTAGATATTGAACATTACTGAAATGTAGTAATTGAGAAAATTCACTAGAATGCTACTTTGTGTGCTCTTTAGCTTCAATGTATGCCCTTTTAAGTGTAAGACATTTAACAAAAACGAGCTGATGTGTGAATCACATGACTTCCTTTTACTTCAATTTAATGTCATTTCCCCATTATTGGCATTTTTAATGTGGTTCCACAGTTTATTCTCTAAATATCACCAACAGTGACCAAATGGAAACAGATTTAAAAAAAATTGCAACATTTGTCACCAAGTTGGCGACCAAAAGACTGGCGATGTATCGCCAGGTGTCAGCCAAATTATAACACCACTTGAGTTTACATCGATATTAACAATGATTTCCCCCCCAAAAAGGGGCAAAAGTCCCCTTTAGAAACACCCTAACGCAACCAAAAGGAGAGGTGCGCAACTAGACCCCATTAGGTGTCTACGTACCAAATTTCAACTTTCTAGAACATTCCGTCCTTGAGTTATGCGAAATACATACGCACATCCGCATATCCGCACATACATACATACGTATATACAGACGTCAAGAGAAAATTCGTTGTAATTAACTCGGGAATTGTCATTACGGATATTTCCCGTGTCTATACGTTCTTGTGCACTTATCCACGTGTGGTCGAGTTAGGGAAAAAAAAATCAATATTCATTCGGGGGTGAGTAAAATGAAAATTAAGGTCGATTTTTGAGTGAAAATATTTTGCGAATACAATACTTCCTTTTTTGTAAAAGGAAGTCTAAAAAATATGCATTGCAAATGCTAATGAATAATCAAAATGCGCTAATATGTTTTTCAAAAATTTGTGCTAGCAAGTGCGTATTGCTTACTACATTACATAAATTATTGGAAAGTCATTAGTTGTAAGTATGAATTCTTAAATTTTAACTGCAATATTAAATACGTAATAAATTAACCCGGAACCGCACCTAATTTTCGGTAAACAGTTCTGAAGACAGAACACATATGTGTGTCTGAATTTACATTTTCAACAGTTTCTAGCTAAATATTTTTAAAAAAAACCGCCTATTTAGTCTCATTTTGTATTAGTTTTGATTAATGTAAGTAGACATATTATCTTATACCAACATTACAAAGATGAATGACTTAAGGCCTAGCAAACGAAAGTCGTATACTAATCGTTGGGTATATTTTTAAAATGTACAACTCAGATTTTTGGCTTGTGTTTCTCCCTTTCAAAGGAACGTGAAATGGGATGATATTTTCCAACCAATATACCGGAAAGCTATATTATTACATGCTGAAATTTAAAGCTTTAAACTGAACGGACTTAAATGAGGTTATGATCATTCAACCGTTGCTAATAAACCGTGTGAATATCGTGCGCATAAGCACACTGTATTGATTCATGTGCAACAATTATGGAAATACCTGACACTGTGTAACACGGTGAACAAGCATGTGATTCTTTGTTAAACGATTTTGTCAAAGGTGATACTAGTTTCAGCAGAGTAGTGCGCATCTAACTTTTTCTGAATATTGAAATGCACATGATGTCAATGGTTTTGAAAGTTCAGTGAAGGAGTTTTATCTGAGTAAAAGAAAAGTGCGAACTTGTGAGACGAATTCTCTCTACATCACCGTTACCCGAATCGGTGCCTAAATCAGCAGGATTATTCAGGGATTACTCAGTAGCTGTTGGAAATGAGCTGGAAAAGCAGGGTTTGACTAAGCTGTTGGCTTTCCGAGATTCAAAAGGACTTCACGTCCTGCGAGGGACCGTACTGCAATTACTAAAATCATGTGTTTTGTTTGGTTTGTTTTATTTTATCTTAGTATTCGTGTAGTTAAATTGCCTTCTAGTTCAATTGTTTTGCATTGTGGCCTTAAAAAAATGTATTAATGGCTTTAATGATGTTATATCTGACAATCAGGATTTATTTTTTACTACAAATCTTTAATTTTTTTATCCCCTTATAAACAGTGAAATGTGTAAAATTCATAATAGAGTATTGGTAAGGGTATTCACATTCCGCGTCAATTTATAATTATTATGGAAAAAAAAAGCATTAAACGTATAATTCTGTTAAACAACGTTGTATTTTCAAACTTATAAATAGATTTATTTTCTACATTTTTTTTAAACTGAAGGGATATTTTTCGTTCTTAAAATCTCCGATGAATAAAAATCTATAAGTAGTGCAGTTTCTTTTAACTGTAATTACTACATCACTAATTAAAAAATTCGGCTAAAACTATTTTCTTCTAAAAACCTTTTATATCTAAACTGCTAATGCTATCCCATTGCGGAATAATTTTCTTGGATTATGGAATATTATTGGATTATTATTTAAGTTTTCAAAGGAGAGCATTTTCAATAGGGCAATTGAAAAACTAGTCATGAAAGTTCTTTTCTTTTATAACGATCACTCAAGTTGAGTTGGTCTTTTATCGATATGTTGAAGCATGCATTTTACTTCCTTTTTAAGTAGCTTTTTTCCCCTTTATTTTGTTGCCTACTTTTCTCCGTTAAACTAGCACATAGCTATTGCAAACAAGGTAGCCAAGGACTCAATTTAAAAAAATTATTCGCAAGTGAATCAAAAGAAATAGCAGTGCTAAGTATACCATTATACTGTCTTAATTTACGTTTTATATATATATATATATATATATATATATATATATATATATATATATATATATATATATATATATATATATATATATATATATATGTACTAGTAGACAAAAAAAGCGGAATGACATAATGAATTAATTTTTATAGCCCTACCCATGCTTTGCAAAATAATAATAATAATAATAATAATAATAATAATAAAGCATTTAAACTGCAGTTATAGTACTATTCGTAAACACCACTTATACAGATTAATAATCAAATTTTCGTCATAAATGGGACGCAATGAGAAGGCTTACAAACTTACCTACTGTAGGGGAGAGTGTTGTACCTTGGGACACTTAATTTCTAAGAACCTATTTTTAACAGCCATGTTTTTTGTAATCTCTAATTGTAACCTTCACTACTAAATGGTGACATAGTAACAATCAGCATCAAAATAATTAAATTGATGATTTTGTGAGAGAAAGAAAATTTCAATGAATTCAAAGTAAATATTTTCTACGTTTTTATTCCACTTTCTGTTTTTGTACTTGTAAAACTAATCAACTAAATTTTATTTTGTTATAAAATAGAAGTATTTTTAATATTTAGGTTAAGAGAAAATAATAATAGTGCATCCAGAGATTGACCACTGTTTTAGCTTTTTTTTAAAACAATGTGGTGACTGTACCGCTGGACAGCAAAACATATTGTACCTTAGGACACGTCCCAAGGTGCAACTAATGCATGGTTCTTAATAATTAAGCTATGTTTATGTATATGGAAAAAGTTTCTAATCTGATGTAGTATTTTAAACACATGTACTGTTAGGTAATAATTCGTTGATTCATTATTTATGATTCATTATTCATAATTTATTATTCATTATTTATAATTCATTATTCATAATTTATCATTCATTATTCATAATTTATTATTCATTATTTATAATTCATTATTCATAATTTATGTTTCTTTATTCATAATTTATTTCATTTTCATGAAAAAAAATTATTTTTTTGTTTTTTTGGTGCAAAATTAGTTCAAGTGTACGACTATTTTCTAAATCGTAAGGAGTGCCCCATTGTTCAACAAGATGTGTTCCAAATTACAATAGGATATTGTACCTAGGGACAGTTTGGATCTCTTACCTTAAATAGCAGGCAATATTTTATTTCCAAACTCTCTGAATTAAAAGAAATATATAATGCATAGAAATATGTTGGCTTATTTTCATGTGACATTTAGATCTTAAATTTGATTTAAATTATTGACTAATTGACGATAAAAAATAATGTTTGAAAAGTGTCCCAAGTTACAAGACTATACCGTACTCAGGAATTAGACGGTTCTTTTATTTTTCCAAAGGCACAAAAAAAAAATATCCTAAAAAATTATTTTCATTAAAAAATTAGTTTTAAAGCTGGTTTTCGAGTTAGAAAAACTGCAGATAAAATTAATTTTTAGTTTCATAGACTTCCTTTTTTCCTTAAAAAATTTTTTTAAGGCGTATATGATGAAAAACCAGCACGAAGTGATAAGAGTGCAAAGTAACAAATGATACATGATTTCAGGTCGATTTCATACTGAAAACGGTGACTGCATTGTGGCCTTTCGGATATTACTAACATGATTAGTTTGTTTTGATCATAAATGGCATGCACTAGAAACTAATAATGTAAACAATTTTTTAAAACATAGTTTTCATCAACGTTGAAAACTTAAACAAGCTTTTAAACCAGTTTTGAAAATTACTTGTAGAAATGGCTTTATTGTTAACGCACAGATCAACTCAAACAAACGAAATTTCAGTATCCTGAATAAAGTAATACATGTTTTAATAAACAGCAACATTTCACGTACCTCCTTTAGCTACTACACCTGATTATCTTACTTCATTATTTCAATTAAAGACACTGTACAGGTTTATTTAAGATACTAACGTAGTCATTAACATTTAGAATTTCTCTAGGAGACGCATAATTACAAGCGTGGTTTTTAACAGCAACGGCTGTTTCTGCGTTAAATTAATTAGTTTTGAATGCAGAACATGAACTGCTATTCCAGCGAAACTGAAGTAAACACACGGAAAAGGAGAATCGACATTTACCTTACAAATGTGCAAGAGATTAATGCTGATTTAAAACGATAGCTGAATTTGTGGTATTATTAAAAACGTTACAATGCACTTTTTACTGACACACAGTCATATATATTCATATTACTCATATTGTTTCTTTAATGTTCTTTTTTTTTCAGTTTATTTTTCGCTTTTTTAGTGATTGTATCTATTTATATTTTAACAGTGATTAATCCTTTTTTCCTTAAATTTCCTCTTTAATGCGTTTTAATTATTTAAAAAAAAAACGGAATTTTAGTGGGATTATACTTCTGGGATAACATTGCATTTTTGTTTTTCCTTTTCTTTACTAAAAAAGAAAGAACAAAAAGCATGTATTTTTAACAGGTAATTTATGGGGTAGTGTGATGTGATATGTGCGCGATAAAAAGATGTAATTTCTTTCTTTAATAATTGCTCTGTTTGTTTGCTTATTTTTTAAAACTACTTTATAACTTCCATTAAAAAAATGTATTTCATTTTAATTCATTTTTCTATAGCTTTATCACGAAATTGACAAGTAAAACCGGGTATCATGGTATTGGATATAGTAGATTTCGTATTGCCAGAAATACAGCCATTTATGCCTCGAAGGTTCAAGACATGCTTATTCGGGTCAGTTGGGGAAAATTGAAACATGGGGCAAATGAGAAAAGCTTAATCGCCACACTTGTGAGATTTTTTAAGCCAAGCGATTGATGAAGTGAAAACTAGGGAAACTAAAGACACAATATGAAAATCCCGAGGATTAAAAGCCAATTGTGTTGGCGTCATAATTGTTTCATATGACTCTGTAGAAAAAGTTATTTTCACAAACTTTCGTGTCATTGTATTTTCCTCTCCAGCAGGCCCACAAATACGAAGTAACTGGCTTAACAGTGCTGCAGATGGTTAAGAAAAAAATATTGCATTTTAACTTTTCCGTTTCTTTCTGAATAGTTTCTTTCTGCTCATTGTTTTCACTTAACCGTATTAACCGTAATTGATATCATTTTTCTACGGTTTTATGCAAACTCTTCTGGTCCACGGGCATCCGTGAGCTTCTCACCTGGGTGGTGGCGTCCATGTGCTTCGGAATCGCATTAGCTGAAAACGACTTTTTCGACATTACACAATTTGTTTTCGCAAAAACAGTATCCAGTACACAACATCCAGCATCTAGATCCTGGCATTCATTTGAATTTTGATGCCTTGAATTAAAATTATGGTTACGAAGTTAAGTAGAAAAAATAAACCAAGCAAGTAGGGTAAGCAAGTAGGGTTCCACCGAAATTCGTGATTACGAAAAATATAATTCACATTCAAGATTTCTTTTTTTTTAAATGTGCAACTTAGGTCCCTCCGTCATGACGTACACCTAACAACACAGACCGTACATAACGTACTCTGGGTTAAACGGACACGACTAAATTTTTCTTTATTCCTATACTTTTGGAAGAATAAGTTTTCATGTAAATGCAACTTTGCAGTGTATTTAACAAGTTGCGCATAATTTTATTTTTTGCATGACGATTCTCTTTAATTGATTTAAATGTAGACAAAAGCGATACATATTTTAACGGATTTTTCTAGTTTACTAATTTTCGGTAACGAGTTCATGCCTGCTTGAAAACAATATAAAATATAATACTTTTCCCGTTATGGACGATTGTTTCTCTTAAAAATTTATATACTGGGGCTATCTGGCCCGCTTTTTTTTTTCTTCTATGATTGAAAGTTTTGGAAAGAAGATAAGGGTAAACTGTTAGCTTGTCTTCAGAATCAAGTTTTCATTGTGAAATTCGAAATGTTGAGTTACATATTTTAACTAGTAAGCAAAAACCAGCATCTACTCGTGAGGACAAACTTTCCTCAATACTTAAAAAAGGTGGCCCTCGTTATTTTTTAATTTTTATGAAAGGGTAATAATTAAAGAAGTGGACAACATTTTATCAAATCTTGAATTTGTTTTCGTGCAAATGAAAAAAAAACGATATCGTAAAAGAATTATTTAATAAATAAATACAAATCTTTTGTACACCATTATTTCATGAAAGCATATCATAAAATGCAAAACCTCGTAAATTAAGAATCCCCCCCCCAAAAAAAAGGCTAAAATTATGATAGTTAAATAATAAATCAGAAATAGGAATTAATTGCAACAATAACTTTAGGATTTTCTATATTGTTTCAAAACAAGCTCTATGTTTTAAGGTCGTAACAAATAAACGAAATTCAGCAAAACATTATCATAACAAATAAACAAAAATATTTTAAGTTCATAACATTAGAAATAATCGGCTTGTTAGCTAATACGTTTCCCTTGTATGCTAATTCCTTCAAAACATACTTATCGTACTGTCCTGGTGCGCAATTTTCCGTCGCAATTTCTACTAACAACAAGAATAAAATCCAATATTTTGAAGCCCTAAAGTACTTTAAAGTTGTTAAAATGTGGAGATAAGGTAGGATGAAATTTCGAATTCCAATACATTAGTAACTACTAAAGAGCTTATTAAAAGTTTTCCATTTATCAAGAGCGCTGCTGTTTTACAATAAAGATTTTGTTAGCTGAAACATTGTAATGCATATTTTGAATAAAAATATCTATTACTTTAAAAATCGGATTTTACTAGGAAAAACATTTTTTTTAAATTTAGTTTACATTTAATAAACTAACTTTAACTCTAAATAAAAATGTAAGAAATTAATAATATTACGTCGAGCGAACGGTGACCCTAACCATGCTTCCAAGGTGACCATTTCAAGTAAAACGTACGTGAACTAATGTAGTAAGGTAATTTTCGGTCCTACACAGTGTTACAATTTATTAGTATTACGCAATTTCTGCTATCATTAAAAACATTTCAAAATAAATTAATCCATGATAGCGCAGGATCGAAAAATAATTGTATATTTTTCACCTTATACAACTTTATTTTATTTTTTTGTCTTCTTGTTAATGAGCAATGCATTATTCTTCTAGAATTATAAACATATAGGGGATTTCTACAAGTAAAACTCGAAATAAATCCAATATTTTTTTTTAATTATTTTTTTATCACTTCTTAAAAGTGACTTTTACAATTGACCATCTATGGAACAATATGTCCAGGGGTAGCCCACTTGCTACAATTGGGAAATTGTATTATAAAAAAAAATAATTATTTATTTTAAAAAATATTTTGCTTGACAAGGTAGATGGGGGCACATGTGAAAGTAGAATATTTTGTTAAGATAACTAGAAACAAGAAACATCTTTAAAAATTCTTAAGTAATGGCAGTACCAGTTCTACCTTAATGTGCCCAAGGCTCGTCTACATGTGTAACCCACAGGGAGTATGTGAACAATTGAAAACATTAAAAAGAAACCTCTAAAGTTAAGAAAATTTTTTTTTAACCTAAAAAAACTCCATGATACGAAGGAAATACAATTAATTTGTGAAGACATTTTTCCTCTAAAATTATATTATGTTTTAAAAAATGAAGAAATGAAAAAATGTTTATATGTGCCCACCTTCCCCTGACGTGTCAGACAAAAATGTAAAATTTAAAATTATACAATTCATCTTATAAAGTTAAAATGAGTTGATAACCTAAAATCTTCAAAAAAATATATTTCAGTTTTTATACTTTCAAAATATTCAAATTAAGAGCATTAAAGCAAAACTGAATTCATGCTTATAACAATTCAAAACGACCCAAATTAAATATTAATGTGGCAGGAATGCATTTAAATGTTTAAATTAATGTTTTAACGTTAAAATAGTCATCCTATTTTTATTTTTTTGTTTATATGTAATTATACTAAAAGATGTTTTTTTACTTTAGAACAAATATTTTTTTCTCTCAACATTGCCTTTATTTTTCTTTTAAAAGTAACGAATGATTAAAATTAATTAAATGTTAAAGTTAACAGAATTGCTTCAAAATGTCACTTTTGCACACTCTTAAATATATTTTAAAGACGCTGAAAATTCTAAATATCTGTTATAAAAACGTTTTGAGAAAAATGTGCATAAAATTTAGCAAATTAACATTACGCGTATACAGGGTACCCACTAGTAATGAGCATACTAGTAATGAGCATAATCGAGTTCTCACAATTGAATCAATCGATTATTTAAAATCACCCGAGAACTTGATTATCACGTGTTCTTGATTATCAGCTTTCGAGCTCGCGATTATCACATCTCGAACTCTCGATTATCGTATCACGAATTCTCAATTACTACATCACGAGTTCTAGATTATCAATCGCTCGCGTACTCCATTCCCGAGATCTCGATTATCAAAAGCTCTCAAATTATACCCATCACTAGTACCCGCTCCTATTAGGAACAGTCATCAAAGCTTAATTATAGCCATCATTAGCTCACCTACATTACTTTTATTAAGTACTAGCAGTACTCGCACGGCGATCCTCGTGCTAAAATATTAAAGGAAGTTCGTTGAACAAAAAAAAAAAAAAAAAAAATCCGCACCCCCTGCCCCCCTTTCTGATCTTTAATGATGATTTTTCTTCAACTAAAATGCATACACACTTTTCCAAAAGACCTATTATAGTATCTCTGGAATTTAAAACTATTCGCGAAAAAACATAAAAAGATTAACAGTAGCTTTAAAACTCAAAATAATCCTTCAACTACTTAGTTCACCCCTTAACGCGCGAAACCACGCTATCATAACCCTGCCCGTTAGCTAATGAAGCAGTTTTTCCTCTGCAATTTAAAGTGTTTCGCCAAATAAATCTGCCGTAATAAAAACGTTATAAAAACAATCACAATTGAATAATACGACAAATCAGATTATTTACTTGGATATGTAACTATCTTCAACTATAAGAAAAAAACAAACGTTGAAGTAATTAGAAAAGCAAAACCCAATAGAAATATCCTACAAAATCGAATTTATATATGAACATCGAAAAAAAAAAAACGCATACAAAAATCTGTTCGCTGATCACAACAGCGTACCGTGGGCATGGTTCCTCGATGTTGTCGAGACTGTCTGTCAGCGCACTCTCGCAGAGTTGACTTACTCTAGTATCTATTAGGAATCCATGTAACTAAACTTACCCCACCATCTATTAGGAATTCATAAGACTGAACAATTAATTATACATTTAATTTGCAATAACAAATATTTCGGTCAATCTGATTTTAAAAAAAATAGCCTATAGCTTTCCTCAATAAATGGAATAGTCAACACAAAAAGAATTTTTCAATCGTACCAGTCGTCATCAATTCGTACCAGTAGTTCTCGAGATTAGCGCGTTCAAACAAACAAACTTTATAATATTAGTATAGAAATAAATTTCCCCGTTTCAATAACATTTTTTATTGCTCCTACACTCATATTAGTCACAGCGTAATGTTATATAGCCTATAGATTTCCTCAATGAATGGGTTATTCTAAACAAAAAGGTTTTTTTGAGCAATCACGATTGCTTAGTGTTCTCACTTGACTGTTTTGAATTCCTATCATTTTATTTTCCCACCACCTCCTCTGTCAGCACCACCGCCGCGTCGACCGGCTTCACGATACTGCTCCTCTTGCGAAAACCGTCTCCAGGTTGCGTCCATATCCTACGCACACACACATACACACACAAGCCTACACACATACACACACTCATGCCTGCGCACAGACACAAACACACACTCCTTTACACACACTCATGCCTCCACACAGACACAAACATATATGCCTACATACACACACATACACACACTCATGCCTCTACACAGACACAAACACATATGCCTACATACACACACACGAATGCCTACACACACGCGCGCGCGTACACACACAGCACTGCATACACAGCACGCACACACATGCACACATACACACACACACGCACCCACACACATGCGCCCACACAAACACACACGCGCATTCATACACACACACACGTTTGTGATTGCGAAAAACATAATTTGAATTCAAGATGCCAAAAATTCAAATTAATATGTATATATTTTTTTTAAATTCGAACCAGTAATTCATAATATGAGCGTGTTTAAACAAATAAACTGCTCAGCTTGAAAAATAAGACAATGATACGTCATATAAATTCTTTTTATCATTTTTAGCATTTATTACGATGTTCTTTAAAAAGTACCCTCCAGATTTGCTTCATGGCTCACTCGAATCTACACTCACTGGATCACGAGGCTCGCATTTTCAGGTCGAGTCACCGTGGCTACGAATGTTTCGCGTTCCAAGAATTTAATATTATTATAATATAAATTTTCCTGTTTCCGTAACATTTTTTATTGCTGCTCCACTCCTATTAATCATAGCGTGATGTTATATAGCCTATAGCCTTCCTCAATAAATGGACTATTTAACACAAAAATAATTTTTCAATTCGAACTAGTAGTTCCTGAGATTATCACGTTCAAACAAACAAACTGCTTTATATTATTAGTATAGATGACTGCATAGAAACTGATATTTATTTCTCCAAATGTATTTCCAATATTTCAATTCTACAACTAAATATTAATGAATTAAAAGATAATTGACTTTTCTGTTTGTTCTCGGAGAAATGAAGAAAAAAAAGTAAAAGTATAGTTTCGAACGAAGAAAAGAAATCAAAATTAATAAGCTCGTTCATTCTAATTAAAAATTTAATTGCAATGCATTTTTAATGACATTTTCAAGGAAAGATTTGCTCAGTTCATGGAGACAAAAGGTTTCTGTTTCCTTCAAAAACTAGTTTCCAAAAATGCATGAAAATAATTATCTTTTATGGTGCGTTTTCTTGTAACACCTTTTTGATTACCCTTATGATATAGCAATCGCAGAGAAAAGTTATTAATTAGAAATAGTAATGAAAGCTATGAGTATAAATGCTTAGGAATTTAATGGATGTCTCTTATATGAGCGTGCAATTTTACAATAACCGTTTCTTCTCTGCCAAACGGTGTTGTTGAAATGAAATAAGAATTTCGTGTGCGTGTGTGTGTTTTTTTCTTTTTGAAAGTATATGAAAGAGAAAACAGGGAAGCATATATTAATTTCGAAAGTAAATAGCTTATTTGTGCTTCAAAAAAGTAACACTTTATTTCCCTCGTTGTATTTATTCAAAAGTTGCTACTGATTCATATCGCTTGATTTGATTTGCTTTATTCGTAATGTGACTGATATTGACTTTCATGGCAAATGATTAACGGCGGGTGTTTCAGTAAAACAGTAAAAATATAAATCTTAGGATATTAGTCCGAGTTACTACAATCTGAATAGTTAAAATTATGCATTGCTAAAAAAAGTGAACAGTTGTAATTGACATAGCAGCAGTGACAATCAACTTATAAGGAAGAAGGATTACATACGGGAGATGAAGGTAAGAAATTAACAGTCATAACATCTTTTTGTATCTATAGGATAATGTCTTCCATTAACACTAAATTTTGATGATTAGAAGTAAGCATACCTGATACATTTAATAGAAAGTTAACTTTATCCATTCAGAATGATGGAAAATAAGATAAACAGGGACATTTTGTCATTATTAGAAAATGGCCGAAGTTTGAATCCTTAAAGTACCTAAGTCACACTCAGATTGTTGAAAGTATTGTGAAAGTATAACTGTATTTCTATAAAACTGTATTTGGGGAAGGCATAAAATATATGCATTAATAATAACAAATTTCTACTTGAAATGGCTCCAAAACTTAATTTCAAGTAGATACGTTTTTTTAACAGTATGTGCTAATAAGGGAAGTAAATCTATCGTACATATATAAATACTGTTAATAACTCCATCTTAGCTGTACATAGGGAAGGTCATTGTGTAACATGAACTGAAGCTATCACTTTATGGTGAGTTCTTAATTTTAAATGTAATCAACTATATTTGCCCTGCAAGCGTATGCGCGCAGTGTGGACATTCATGTAAAGAAAAGTAAAAACTAAAATATGCAAATACTACTGGGATATGTGAAAAAAAGCGTTAAAAATGTAAAATTCAAAGAATTTATGGCATTCTGACAGCTGTAAAAGAATATGAATACTATTGAAAACGCATGTAAATTGTGTTAAAAAGAAGCATTTACTTATCAATGAAACAAGAGTTGATTATAATTGTACTTTAAAAATTTGCTTTTCAAACTTTCAAGGTCATACGCGGTTGAAAAACATAGTTTTACTTATTTTTCTTTCAAATAAAGCTTATTTTCTTCTTTATTAAGAAAAAAAATATGCTTATGGAAGTCTCTCAGTTAAAACATATTGATTCGATCCATTTTAACGTGCGTACAGAACTGAACATAACATGAGTATGTTAAGCAAATTTACTCACATTTATATACGAAAGTGTTTCAAGCAGGATTTTATTCAGAGATGAAAAAGTTGGAAAGAAAATTAAATGTAAAAGCTGTAGCGTCATATCTCCAGAAGCCAAGAAAATACCAACTCGGAAATGTTCCTACATTGCCTATGAGACAGATTATGGTAGGTTGACATGCAATGGTTTCGGTATGCTTACTACATTACAAAAGAAATAACTCATCCCTTTAAAAAGTCCAACAAGTGTTCCTATACCTCTAAAAGGTCATCCTCATCACAATAGCGTCTTCGCAAATCGGGGGTTTCGTTTAAGGGGTCACATTACTTTCCAGACATAGTTATAAAGTGTAAGTAAATTTTAATTTTCTCTGAAACCATAGTACATGCATACTTATTTCGTAATAAGAAATTTATTTTAAAAATTAAAAAAATATATCTACTTAAAAACATTCAAAAAAAAAATGGGAAAATATAATTTTTTTTTTAAATCTCTAAGGTTTTTTGTTTTTGCATTAATTTAAAAAAAAGGTTATTTGGTAAACAATCACAATAATCACCACTAAAAATATCTGTATTAATTTGCTCTTGTGCTTATTAAAAATATTTCTGTGGTTAATTACGTAAAAAAATCGTTTTTTTTAATTTGGTTTTTGAAGGTATAACATGCTCTAAGCACTTGAGTAATTTATAAAATGCTTATTCAACGCACAGTTTTGTTAAATATATTATCCTAATTTCAAAAAGAATTACTTAATTCTGTATGTTTAATAGAAAAAACTCCTAATTGATTCTAATGACATGAAAAGACACACGAAAAAAAAAACATACATCAAGAAAAAGCAATTTAAAGCTTCTCTTTTGCATAAGAACACATAGCGAGCCTGGCCTAAAACAACTCATATGTTTTTTAAATATTTGAACTAAAGCTATGAAAATTTTTCCCTGTGTTTTGAATAGTTTTTTATTTTTGAAATAAGCGATAAAACTTTTTTTGACCGTTTGATCATTTTTGAGGTACTGTAACCCCTTAAAGGGCCCTTTGACACAAGTTTTATGTATCTTTACTGGTAATTTTGTTACGAGCGTTCTTATCGTGTAACGTTTGTTTGGGGAAAAAAACCCTTTAAATTTCAACAACAATACAAAGAAAATTAAAATGTAGATTACACCGGAAAAGCAAACAATTTCAGCTCTAATTGTTATACTCCGTGTTTCATGGGGCAAGTTATTTTATTCCCCTTTCCCGATATGTCCACTCCACAAGCCCATTCAGGGTAGTGGTTCAGATTGTCGTCTCAGAACCAAGAGATTGAGGTCGAATCTAGAAGCTTGCATTTTCACTTTTGTGTTCAGTAAATTAGTCGCATCTTTTGTTATGGTTCCTTTTTGGGAACCTATGTTCGCTGGAACATGTAATGGATTATTGATCCATTACATGTTCCAGCGAGCATAGGTTCCCCAAACGGAACCATAACAGTGGCGACGAGTGTGTGTTACGAAACCACTAACGTAGTGCTATAAAAGTTCTCGTTTCAAAAAGGATAGGGTAATTACCCGAAGACGGCTCAAGGTAAAAAATTTATATATTTTTTTGTATTTTGGATTGGAAAATAACAGAGGCTCTGGTTCAGGAACTCAGGAAACAGAATGAAGCCCTTGTACAAGCTCTCAAGCTTCAAGTGGATACCCCAAATGAATCAAAAGTGACAGGGGTCAATTTTGAAAAATATGATGAAATGTCCGAAAATTTTGATTCTTTTATAGAACGTTTCGAGGCATTCTTAGATATTCAAAATGTCCCGAAAGAAAAAAGAGCGAAAACGCTTATATCAAGTTTGTCAGCAAAATTATACAATTTACTGAAGAATCTTTTGTCACCCGACAACCCTGGGGAAAAAGATTTCAAAACGCTCAAGGACATACTAAGAGATCATCTCAATCCGAAGCCATTAATTATTCCTAGCCGTCACATATTTTTAAACCGCAAGCAGAACGAGAATGAGCCAATCAACGCCTACATCGCAGAACTTCGCTCATTAGCAATTCGCTGTATGTATAAACCAGATGTCTTAAATATGATGCTTCGAGATGTTTTTGTTAGGGATTAAGAGATAGTGCAATCCTCGATAGATTGTTCGAGGAAAATGACCTTGAATTAAATCAAACCTTACAGCTTGCTTTAGCGATGGAAAAATCTCATAAATCCACGGCAGAATTAATTGGTAGGCAAACGGGAATTCAAACTATAATGCTGAAAGGGAAAAGATCCAATATCGGAAGAAAAAATGCTCTCAAGATAAAAATAATAGACAATGCTCTTGATGTAATGGAAATTTTTTTTCTACAGATGAATGTAGGTTCAAGACTTACAAATGCAAATTATGCGACAAAATTGGTCATTTAGGAAAAGCATGTTTTTCTGCCAAAGCAAATAAAGTTAATGAACCTGTTAAGCAAAAACAGGTAGATGTAGAAGCTTTTTCTGAAGATGAAGGTACTGATTCCGTGCCTATTTACACAATTCACTCTGAAGAGTGTACACTGCCTAAACAAGAACCAAGGAAACCTATAATGGTAAAAGTTTAAATAGAAGGCCATTGGGTAAACTTTGAAGCCGATACAGGTGGAGCCGTTTCAATAATGTCGCTGAAGAATTTCCGAAAAATTTCAAATAAGAAAATTCTGCCTCCAAAATAATTTTTAAAACCTGCAAAGGGGATAGAATTGTTCCAATGGGTTATGTAACGATAAATGTTACCTATAATGAAGTTACGTACGCATTAAACTTTTATATCGTTAAGGAAAATTTAGATACAATTTTTGGTCGCGAATGGTTGTATGAAATTAAACTAGATTGGGATTCAATAAAAAATTGCAAAGCTGAAACAAATGTTAGTGTTTCTAAATTGTTAGGCGAATACAAAGAGTTATTTAGTGATGATTTGGGAGAAATTAAAAATTACGAGTGCAAATTAAAGCTAAAACCTGACGCTAGTCCATTCCTCTGCAGACCTAGACCCATGCCCTTTGCACTGAAAAATAGGGTTGGCGAGGAAATAGATCGCTTAGAACGCGAAAATATTATCGAAAAGGTACATATTTCGGATTGGGCAACACCGATCGTACCGGTGATTAAATCAAATGGTAAAGTTAGGTTGTGTGCAGATTACTCCGTAACATTAAATAAGAATTTAAAAGTGCAACAACACCCACTTCCTAGAATGGAAGATATTTTTGCATCACTAAGTGATGGCAAGGTGTTTTCCAAGGTTGATTTCTCTCAGGCATATTTGCAAATGAAAATGCACCCTGAAAGTCAAAAACTGTTGACAATAAATACACATAAGGGACTCTATCTGTGTAAAAGATTAATGTATGGGGTAAATGCCGCTCCGGCGATCTGGCAGAAATATATTGAAAGTGTTTTTCAGGATTTAAAGGGAGTTGAAGTATTTTTCGACGATGCTAGAATTGCAGCTCCAGACGCTGAAACTCATTTAGTAAGATTAAAAGAATTTTTTGAAAGATGCAGCGCTCATGGATTAAAAATTAACAAAGAAAAAAGTAAATTCTTTGAAAAAGAAATAGAATTTTTAGGGTATAAGATAAACTCTCAAGGACTATCCCAAACATCTGAAAAAGTTAAAGCAATTAAAAATGCCGTGGAACCCAAAAATGTTCATGAAGTTAAATCATTTATGGGGTTGGTAAATTTTTATTCGCGCTTTTCAAAAAAGTTAGCTACACTGGCTTATCCTTTGC
This sequence comes from Uloborus diversus, assembly GCF_026930045.1. Lineage (NCBI taxonomy): Eukaryota > Metazoa > Arthropoda > Arachnida > Araneae > Uloboridae > Uloborus > Uloborus diversus. The sequence continues at coordinate 197,252,541 of NC_072731.1, read as the reverse complement.
ATGAGTTAACGAAGAACGATGTTCCTTGGAAATGGGATAAAAAATGTAAGGAAGCTTTTCAAAGGGTCAAAGATGAAATTAGTTCGGAACGAGTTTTGGCACATTATGACCCGGAACTTACACTTTTGTTGGCAACTGATGCGTCACCAGTTGAACTGGGAGCAGTATTGTCACATAAATTTCCAGATTTTTCAGAACGTCCGCTTGCTTTTGCATCTAAAACTCTTTCTTCGACTGAACAACGGTATTCGCAAATCGACAAAGAAGCCTTAGCTATAGTATGGGGTATGGGCTGTAAAGCAATTTTTTCTGTGTGAAAAGTACCAAGTTTACTCTAATTACAGATCATAAGCCACTACTGGCAATTTTTGGCTCAAAGAAAGGCTTGCCAGTTTTAGCTGCTACACGTCTATTGCAGTATGCGTTGACTCTGCAATCATTTCAATTTGACATTATTTATCGTCAAACTAAGGAACACGGCAATGCAGACTTTCTTTCGCGTTTACCTACGGATTCGGAAAAATTGGCTGTACATGATGATATTGATATCTTCCAGTTACATCAAATTGAAACGCTGCCGGTGACAGCGAAAGATTTAGCCAAAGAAACTGAAAGGGATGACGAACTCACTCCGTTATTACGAGTCCTGGAAAGTGGAGGTAAACTGAAGGGAAGGGAGATGGAATACAGCCTGCAAGATGGTTGCATAATGTATGGGCAACGTGTATGCATTCCGAAGCTGTATAGAGAAAGAATTTTAAATGAACTGCATCACGGACACTTAGGTGTAGTAAAAATGAAAACAATCGCGAGATCATACGTATTCTGGCAGGGAATCGACAAGGACATTGAAAGGGTTGCAAAAAACTGTGTAGATTGTGCAGCTAACAAAACTGATCCTCCTAAAGTAAAAGTACACCATTGGTAGTACCCTAGCGCTCCAATGGATAGAATTCATGCTGATTTCGCAGGTCCTATATTTGAACATACGTTTTTAGTAATAGTTGATGCACACTCAAAATGGCTAGAAGTATACCCCATGAAAACTAGCACTTCGTTCAAAATTGTCGAATGTTTACGAGATTTCTTTGCTCGCTTTGGACTGCCGATCATGTTGGTAAGTGACAATGATCCGCAATTTACGTCACAAGAATTTCAGGCATTTCTGAAAGTTAATGGCATAAAACACAAACCCACAGCACCGTTCAAACCATCAAGTAACGGTCAGGCCGAAAGGTATGTATTTACTGTAAAGCAGTCTTTGAGAACTATGAAAAATTATCCTGGAACTCTTACACAAAAGCTGAGTACCTTTCTTATGCAATATAGGAAGGCCCCCAACATGTCGACATTACAAAGCCCAGCTATGCTCATGATGAAAGGAGAAATTCGTACAAGGATTGACCGTTAGACCAGATCTAAAGAGCAGAGTCGAGGAAAGAGTTCGCAAAGGAACTTATGAATTTTCGGATAGAGGATTCAATGTAGGAGATAAGGTTGCAGTTAGAAACTATCGTCAAGGCGATAGAAAATGGCGATTTGGAACTGTAAAAAGCAAAGAAGGCCAACTACACTACACAGTAGATGTGAATGGTCAACTCTGGCGACGTCACATCGACCAGATGCGTGACGGGGGAGATATTGAAGACGTCTACTGGGTGCGCCGACCATCCTTCCGGAAAAGATCCAGTGACGTACGTCCTGAAAGCGGTCCAGCCGACAACGACAACAGCAATCTCCAGGGAGATCGGTCCATGCCTTCGGAGATGACTGATGTCCGGCCAGGATCTCCAGCCGCCATACCTATGGCAGTTACCAAGATGCCAGGAAAGCCATCAGCTGCACCTGTTCCACTTAGGCGTTCCACCCGCGCGAGAAAAGCACCAGATAGAGTGGGTTACTAAAGATTAAAAAGGGAGGAATGTAGTGTATCGAACTAATTGAACTCCGCTATCGTAATCGTAGTGACGTCAGAAGCCACTGACGTCACTGGGGAAAAACATCCTCTCGGAACAGAGCAGATCGGAACGAAATCCGGAGATGTGCGCATTGGCGACACACTGTCTTGTATATAGTATTATGTATATAGTAAATGTAGCAATTAGAATAGTAAAGTCTAGTATTATAATGCCTGAATGATTAATGATCCATTACATGTTCCAGCGAGCATAGGTTCCCTAAAAGGAACCATAACAGTAGCCAATGCGCACATCTCCGGAGTTCGTTCCGATCTGCTCTGTTCCGAGAGGATGTTTTTCCCAGTGACGTCAGTGGCTTCTAACGTCACTACGATTACGATAGCGGAGTTCAATTAGTTCGATACACCACATCTTTCATTCTTTTTCTTACCGTAAAATTTTACAGTAAAGTAGAATTCTATGATAAAAAGTACTAGCAAAATTGATGTCAGTACTTTTAACCGTAACATTTCAAGAAAATGTTTAACAGAATATCTTTACAAAACTCAACATCCATGCAGCCTATAAGAAGATATGAAAATGTTTAAAATTCAGAAGAAAAGATATTTTTCAGGAAGTTATGACATAACAAAAATATAATAAAATTAAACCTAAATTTGTCCCTGCTAATGTAATTACCGTAGGCAGCTCAATATCAAATGCCAGATCGCACGAATGGCTTGGCAGCCTTCATACATGGGTGAGTATATCACAACCATTGGGCCTAATTTGGAATTCATCGTTGAAGATGACATGCCTTTTATCAGTCACAATCCAGCTATTCAAGTGCAAGGAAAATCCAACTGACGCTACCAATCATGCGGGGTCAGTAGTAGGCATCGTAATACACTCCAGTTCGCAATATTAGCGGCTTTCAGTTCACTCCAAATTATTTTTCTTGATACCATCAGATGTCAGGAAGGTATTGAAATGCATGTATCCAATGTTAACGACGTTGTTGGTACGGAAGTGGTTGTTCTTACATTGCACGATCTTCAAGCTCATTTGTTTTTCACGGTGTATGCCCTAAATGTACCCAATGGTAGACTACCAGTGGTATGATTCACTATCTACACTAAGTTATTGCGTACTACCATATATATCCAACCTAAGTGGCAACAGATGCGCGCCTTCACAACCAGACAACTTCTGTGAGATCTACTGTAAGTCAATTTCCAAAGTCCAACTGTTGTACATATTTCCACCTGTTACCTCAAAAATGTTGACCTAATCACAAAGCGTCCTTACCAGTCAACAATTTCGTTTAAATAGCCCTTTGACACTAGTGGCCCTATTCCACTTTCGATCTTACCTATCTGCTCATCTAGCATGCTCATAGCGCGCTTACTCCTGCCTTACTGGCGACGAAGTTTATATAATTTAAATGTCTCTTAACAAACTGTATAGTTTCTTGTACAGTGAAACCTCCCTTAACGGACACTCCCGAATAACGGACACCTCTAATTAACGGACATTTTTGCAAGTCCCAGTCCCTCAATATAGGCCATTTCTTGTAATTCACTCTGAATAACGGACACTCCGAATAACGGACAGTTATTTCACAAAAAAATTTCCTTGCAATCGTAGCACTTCCGTTTTTTTTCTTTTCACAGAATATCTTAGTAACTTGCTTGCCTTACAAAGCTTTTCATCCTCCACAACTGATATTCCACCCCCCCCCCGTCATTTCCTTATCACTGTTTCTTGGAATTAAAAGGGTGTTAATGGGCAGAGGCAGCGATTGGGGCTTAAAAGTTGAGGGCAGAAAAAAAAGAGCTAAAAGGCATGGTACTTTTTGCGGGCATCAAAAAATGAAAAAGAAAAGAAATAGTGATACTCAAGATAAATAAATAAATTGACCATAAAAAATGTGGGGGGGGGCTTGCTCCGCCGGAATCGCCGCCGTTGGTAATGCAAAAAAGAGATGTCAAACTGTTTTAACTGATTACTTTTAATTGATTAAATGCTTTTTAAGACAAGTGTGTGCTGTCACTACACCTTTATTAAGAAAAAACAGATTAATTACACTTGACGTAAAATGTAGTAAACCTTTCGCAATTGTTTCGATTGTGTTCTACAAAGGGAACATCAGCCCATTTTCAAAAAGGTAAATTAAGTAGTTCCTCCTAATAGCGGACACCTCGCAATAACGGACAAAACTTCTGGTCCCTTGACTGTCCGCTATTCGGAGGTTTCACTGTAGTAAGTTACCGCCCTAAAGCCTGGGCTAAGGCAGAAATACTTAAAATACACCGCCTGGACTGCCTAGGACAACTAGGACTGCTTTAAAGTAGTCCTCGGATGGAATAACTGAGCTGGCGGTGTATTTTAAGTATATAGTTTCTTGGTCGCAGCTCATTTTCTTCTGGATACATGTTTTTTTTTTTTTTTTTTTGTCAATATTCTTCAAAAAAATATTTATATGTCCTTTTATTCTTCTTCTTCTTCTTCCTTTTATTATTATTATTATTATTATTTTGGAGAAAATAAAAATTGCATGAGTTGTAGTACCGTAGTACAATTCTTCTTTTCCTTAACACTTGGAAAAACATTCTTATTTTTTTTAATTAAAAACCTAATGTATCAGTTTTTTTAACAATACATATAAAACAATACATAAAATTTTTCTTACATTATTTTTATGAAAATATATTTTAAAAAAAAGAAAAAAAAGGAAAAGAAAAATGAAAACATGTTTTACGCCTAATTTTGATTATTGCTATAAATATACCAAGAACTTTCTATCAAAATGCCTAATTATTATCGATCACGCTAGGTTTGGTTAGAACGAGAAGAACATTACAACTATTAGTCTCACGTGTCCCGATAATTACATTTTTCAGAATTGCGTGTAAAAATATCTTATGACTGGGATGTATTCATAAGGCATAGTGATAGAGAATTAACGAGGCGTAATTTCTGAAAGTAATAGAAGTAATTTAATTAAGCGAAACCGTATCGTTGCAATATTCTCGCTTAGAAATCTATCTTCTTCAGCGGAATAACGCTTGTTCCTTATTGAATAATTGCTAAAACATTGAAAGTGGCTTCTAATTATCGTTTGAGGCAGTGGTTGGAAGTAGCGCACTACAAGTAGCGACGCTACTGTAGTAGCTACATTTTTGAGTAGTTTGTAGTGTAGCGCACTACTTTTTAAAAAAAGTAGTGTAGTGAGTAGTTAACTACAAAAAAATAGTAGTTTGTAGCGATTTCTGGAAACTATTTTTAAATAAACTGCAAAAAAAAAAAAAAAAAGGTTCAAACGAATTTGATTGGTTCAAATTTAACACAAGTACATTAGCGGATGCAATGAGAAGTAAGACTCATAAAAATACGAGCTGACCTCAGGCATTTCATTTTGACGCCATACGTTCTATGTGATTGACGCCATTAGTTTTTTTGCCGCTGTAATTTTCATATTTCATCAATATTCATATTGCAAAATGCACTTATTTTCGCGAAAATAAAGATATCGGTGATTTCGCGAGTTGAAAATTTGATGAATTTTATATGAACTGACCGAAGATTAAAAAACAAAAATATTTTAATTTTTAATTTGGCTTAAATTTTTGACAGTATTCATCAAATAAAAAGAAGCTACTTAAAATGTTATGGAAAAGGATGAAATTGAACTGTTCTGGAGGACTTACAATAAATACGAGCATTACAGTGTGTGAGGGTATGATAACGGACATTTTTCTTAATGTCTTCTGATGAGCTAATTTATCAATCTTTTTTGTTCAATTCTCTTACGGTGTGTGTGTGTGTAACAGGATCCCCCCCCCCCAAAAAAAAATCGAAAGTTGATTTTTCAAGTCGCACACTCTCTTATATTTTATCCTTTTACATCCATAAAAAAACATATAATTTGAGCAACGGCAGCAAGTGCCGATTATGTCTGAAAGTGTGAATCAGCACTTGTGTAATGCTAGGCCAAATTGAAATAAAAATTTTTTTAGAAACTCAAAATTTCTGTTGATAAAACATTGCTACTATACCCACATATGCACCACAAAAACATTTATTCAAATTAAAAACCATTTAGATATCCCACACGTGCCTAACATTTATAATTTTCTTCAAAAAATTAAGTTTTTGATACATATTTTCAGAAATGTAAGATTTTACGAAATTATCAAGCTGAAAAATATAAACAGTAAAGTAGAAAAGTAGGTAATTAGCGTTAAATAGAAATGTTTGTTTTCCTGCAATTTTTAAGTCTCCCACATAGTACTCAAAGGTTTTATTTTTTTCCAGGTTGAGTTAAATTTTTCATTTAAAATATATTATTTTTTTATTATTCATTTGTAATTGTTGATCTGTAAATGTGTTCGTTATTAATTTTTGAACTTGATATTCTATTTAAATTTATATGTAATTTTTTAAAAGGTAATTGAAAAAAAAAATCAATTTTTTAGATAAAATTATAAATTTTAGGTCAAGTGTGGCATATCTAAACGTTTTTAAATTTGAATAAATGTCCTTGTGGTACATGTGGGGTGTTGGGTACAGGGGCAACGTTTCCCAACAAAAATTTTCGAGTTTCTAAAAAACGTTTTTTTTTTTTTTTTTTTTTTTTTTTTTTTGCGCGATTTGGCCTAGCATACAAGTACTGTTTTACACTTTCAGGTGCAAGTCGGCACGGGTTGCCCTTGTGCAAATTATATGAAAAATTTTTTTCACGATTGTTTTGACACAAGAGGAAAAATACAAGAGTGTATGCGACTTGAAAAATTGACTTTCATTTTTTGAGGGACAACCTAATGTGTATGCTTTTTATTTGCTTATTTTTTTGGAAAGTAGCGAAGTAGCGCCTACATTTCAAAAGTAGTTTGTAGTTACTACAGTTTGAAAAAAGTAGTTGTAGCTGTAGTTAACTACATTTGTAACAAAGTAGTTGTAGTTGTAGTTCGCTACAAAAAAAATGTAGTTTTTCCAACCACTGGTTTGAGGTGTATGTTTATGATATTCTTAAAGGGTTTTCTTGCCACTGTGGAATAAAGTATTTTTTATTTTGTTTCTAACTTTTCATTTTTCGTTTAAAATTGGTACATTTTTGTTTAAAGTTAAACATCAACTTTTAAATACGTAGTGGGTAATTTAGCCCTTTAATAGTTCTGAGCTTACTGTACATTTTTAAAAGTAACCTTTTAGCAGGAAATTACATTTTGTATATAGTATAATCAAATTATCAATTTGCAGCAAGGATTTATGGACTGCAACATGATTTAAATATTAAAGAACACGCATTTAAGGTTTATAAATTTTTATTTTGTTTCCTAGAAACACGGTTTTTAAAAAGTACTAAGTTATTTATTACATGATTTCTCGTATTGCAATGCATCGGTTAAAATATTAAAATTTTTACAATTATTCTAGTAAAACATTTAAAATTTAATTTAAGTATAAAAATTGAGAGCATTTATAACTACAGAGGCATGTTCGGTTAACTATTTACATATGGTAAAGATTTAATTTTTACTTCAAGGAAGTCACCATGTTTCGTTTAACTTTCTTGTTCGAAGTATGAAAAGGAAATGTAATTGCGAAGAAAATTATATCGAATTTCGAATGAAATGACTATCTTACTTACTCCCAAATGATTTCCGTCCCACCAGACAGTAGGGTGAAAATGAAAAAACGTACTTAAAAATATTTTCTTTTTCCCTTTATTCAACCAATTGAGGATTAATAAATTTGCATAGGCATACCTTTTAGGAATCAGAACTTTAATTTTAGAGTCCTTCGTCCGCTATAAAGCCTTTACACGGTGAAGAACCATGAGTGCGAAAATTTAAAATAATTACTTTTAAGCAGTCTATATATTTTTTTCTTAATAAAAGCGACTACATTTAATTTCTCTCGTGTCCAATTATAGGGGAAACCCAGGCAACGTGAATACCTTAAGTTCTTCTTGAATATCGTGTATTATTTTTAACTGGGGAAATTGAAACAAATGTTTGTAATCAGTCTTCATTGAATCAACTTACTCACTGCAATAGCACTTGTTCTTAATAATAATCAAACTATTAGATATAAGGCCAGTTTTAAACAGTCATGAATATTCACTTTGCCCAACACCCCCAGGTAAAGTGGATTCGGTACTAGGGCAAGCGAACAACAGCATTATTTGTCATGAAACTAAACATTAAAAATAAAATAATCAGCGAAAATTAAAGGAACATATTCAAAAAATATTTTTTTTGCTATAATGCTAATTACTGTGGATATTACAATCAAATAAAATGAACTTAAAAATGAAACAAACGTCGAAAATTAAAGGAACAGATTAAAAAACATTTTTACTACGATACTAATTATTGCAGTTGTATAATTATAACAAACAAAAAAAAACTAAATTAAAAAACATCCTCAACATCTAAAAATTATAGGAGCAAATTAAAAAAAATGTTTTTCTGCTACAATACTAATCATTGCAGTTATCACAAACCAAATTATCACCATTTTCGGATGCTGCACACTCTGCATGACACCACTGAACACTAATACGAGATGGTATCCAGTTTTCCGTTGGCTGATCATTTTCCTCAATGTACATTTCATCACGGAAAATGCACCTTACATCATCAAATTTCTTTACTTCCTTCTTCTTATTATTTTCTTTTGCAGTCTCACTGTAAAAACGATTCAGAAACGTTCCTGGAAAATAATAGGCAGCTGATGCGCCCAATTTCAACCAGTAACATATCTTACAAAAACCAGGAACGTTTTCCGAAAAAATTCAGCAACCTTTCTGAAATCTCCCCTGTTAAAAACAGACGTGAACCATCTAGAAAAATGAAACAAGTTGTATGTATATTATTAGAGCCTTCCTAATTTCCCAATATAGCCCCAGAAGCATTAGAGCCACCACGGCCAAAGCTACGCGAAATTTGCAGGCAAGAACCAAGCATATTTTTGCCTGTAATTCCTGCCTCGCAAAGCTGCAGCTATCCAGTGACTTATTCGCTCCCATTGGGAGTCCAGTCAATCTGGACGGGCCGTGTTCAAACCGAAGCCGATACCACTTATAAACATGCTCAGTCAATCTTTAAACTGGTAGCAAAAAATATCTTTCACACCAGTGAAAAATTTGCCTTCGTGCATCTTTTAGCAATTCAGGAAACTTTTTTTGCGAAGATACTTGATTTTGCGGGGAAATAGGTGAAAACCTCTGAAATCCCGAAACGTTCCACGGAAATAACCAGTAACGTTTCGGAATTTTTTTACAGTGCTTATGTTTTGTAGTAGAGACTTTTAATTCACAGTCTTTTTGGTAGTAGTCTTATTAACAGCCTTTTAGTCGAAACATCATCTAGTGACTTCATGACAGTCTTTCTCACTTTTTCAAATTTTTGTTTCTGATCTTTCTTAACTGGAGTACTTGTCAGAAGTGTAGATCTTCGTATCTTTCGTTTACGTGGTATTATTGGCTTAGCAGGCTGTGAGGAATAGGTCGTAAAACTGAAGGATTATAGTAGTTCTTAGAACAACCAGGTTTTTGTGAAGCGGCGGGAACTTCATTGCCTTAAACTTCTTTTGCTGTTTCAGATCCCATGGTAGTATAAGGACGGTCTTCAATGGTAGCATCGTCTTGAGATCTAAAAGTTGAAGAACTTCCAGGTTCGGATGAAATGACTTGTCATGACCGGATTCACTTTGCCCTTCAGGTATATTTTTGAGGTTATCCCGTATTACTAAAAACAGAGCATCTAAACCCGTCGTCTATGAATAGTTGAAAGCTACATAATCATGCATCAAATTCTACTCATAACAAAGAACATGTCACAAATAGTATTAAAGTTATTAAAAAAAAAAACACTTACCTCTGTAAAATAATACTGTTTTACCAAAAACATATTCTGTCCGCTCACTGGCAAATAGAGTTTTACTCAATACGTGTTTTGACCACTCTCGGATTTTTTTACTTCATTAAAAATAACTGAATGATTGCAGTTGAGTTACTGCATCATTTTTTCTAAAAACTGGCCATCCTAGAGGGAACCATACCAAAGAAACAGACTGATTTGCTGTCGATTATCAGCAAATTTCTCGCTCTTGATTTTACTGTTCATGGCAAAAAATTGGACGCCTGTGATTTAATAGACTACTTACCCTCCTGATATGGCCCACTGCAATTTATGGCTGCTTCCCAAACTCAAGAAAATATTGAAACATACCAAAGTTCAGAGAAGAAAAGACATTTTGACTTCTTCGGAAATAGGCCTTCTCGGAATGCTTCCAATAATGGCTGCAATGGTCGAATAGTACAAGGAGTCGCAAACACACTACTTTAAGAGAGATTTAGTTTCTAACACTCCTGGCACTTTTTTTCTTTTCCTAAGTTCGACTGATTTTGTAACAGTCTTCGTATATGCAATTTAAGTGAATTTTGAGCTTAAAATAATAACCAAAAAGAAATTTATTATCATTATTTTGATATGGGGATCTAAAATAGTTTTGCATCAACAATCAAAGCTGGTGGGTCTACTGGACGTGAGACAGACGCAATTAAAGGTTCACAATTTTTGACATTATTTTTTAAATATAAAAATATAATAAATTAACTACGATTTTTTTCATGACTTAACTGACTTTTTAGGAAGACTACAGCTGATGACTTTTGAGTTACTTGGCGATGCTTTGTAACAGTTGCTTTGTGAAAATAAAAAAACCAACACGAGAGTTTCCCGTTTCAATCCTGGCAGCATGGTACCGCTAACTGAATATATGATATGCCCCGAGTATCTTCGAAGGAAGAAGTGTCGAAAACATTGCCAGGATTATTACTTTGAAGGAGACACATATAGATTTCAATAAAAATCTTTACTAATAATAAAGCTGAAAGTCTCTCTGTCTGGATGTCTGAAGGATGTCTGTATCTCAGTGAACCGCATATCGCCCATACCGTTCGACCGATTTTCATGAAATTTGGCACAAATTTATTTTGTAGCATGGGGGTGTATACCTCGAAGCGAATTTTCAAAAATTCGATTTTGTTCTTTTTCTATATCAATTTTAAGAACATTTTCCGGAGCAAAATTATCATAAGATGAACGAGTAAATTACGAAATTATCCTGACGTGGAATGGGAGAGTGAATGAACTTAGCCAATTGGCGAGAAATTTGTCACCCAATATTTGTAAATATGCAGGCGAACCGAATGACTTTTTAATTTTCAACTACGTGCAAAGCCGTGCAGGTACCACTAGTACAAAATAAAATGAAAAGTAATAAAATTAAGTTCAAGGTATTTCATCGCCCCCATTCTCTGTATATCTAATATATAGAAGAAAGTATTGGATTCGTGCAAATTTTCGAATTTCGAATTTTGACGGATTCGAATGTTTTGAGGTGTACTGAGTCCATTTCGACTATTTTTGGAAAATGCCTGTCTGTCTGTGTGTATGTGTGTGTGTGTGTATGTGTGTCACGTCTTAGTGTGACCAGTTTTTTGTGGCCGCTCTACAGCAAAAACTACCACCTGAAATCGAACGAAATTTGGTACACATATGTGCCGCTATGTGAACTTGTGCCCATTGGTTTTTGGCGCGAATTCCTCCAAGGGGGGTGGAGCAATGGGACGTTTTTCGAGTTGCGCGTGCTTGCTATTCCTCAGGAAGTAACAGGCGGAATCAAACAAAATTTGGTCCATGTATTGCCATTAACAGGAACAGGTGCTGATTTAATTTTGGTGTCAATAATTCAAACGGGGGTTGAGCTATAGAACGTTTTTTGTCGTCAATTGTGACTGCTGTATCTCAAGAAATAATGAACGGAATGAAAGAAAAATTTATCGGCAAGTAGCCCTTAGTGGGTATAAGAGCTGATTTTATTTTGGTGTCAACAGCTAAAAAGGGGGTAGCGAAATCACCCGTTCTTTTTTTCCATTGTGAGTGCCCTATCTCAAGAAGTAATGCTACGTTCTGGTTGAAATTTGGAATATATGTGAATCCATATGTAAACAGGCTTCGGGTCAATTTTGACGCCAATCGCTCCAAGAGGTGTTTTTTTTTTTTTTTTTTTTTTTTTTTTTTGCGAATAAAAATAGCTTTATTAATGCAACAATAAGAAAGATAAATCGTAATAGATTGTCGTCTGCGTATTTCTCGTGATTTTAATTGTATGGAAATGATCGGAAATATTATCTCAATGCATAGACTAATAATAAGAGTAGACCGAGCTATGGCAACCCTTTTGCTGCTCATAAACCAAACCATGTGACTGGTGGATATCCTAGCAACAGCGGGCGTTAATCGTAGCAGACGATCAACGCCAGCGCGAAATAAAATAAATAGAATTGATGGAACACGGAAGAATGATCTTTTATGGAGTCCGATTTGTAAATTTGTTATTCTAAGTTGTAAATAGTTTGTTAATATAGTGAGTTTTTCGTTTAGATAGTATTGTGCATTTTCTTTAGTCAATTTCAATAACTCTCTAAGCAATAAAAGATGCAAGCGACCAAGAGGAATCAGCAAACGGTAAGATTTTTACCTACAGTTTCAATTTAAGATACCGATTAGTACATTTTTGCGTTAACGCAAAACGTTTACGCCAACGCTGATGGCTCCAAATGAAATAAAAGTTACCGAAAACTGATCAAAAACTATTACTAATGTCAAAGAAATGCATAACTAAAAGAAAAACAGTTCAATCTCTGCACCTGGAAGTTTTTTTTTTAATGAAAACACATTGTCTTAAAATGCATGTCGAGTGCCAAACTATAGATAATGCTGCCATCTAGCAACCATGCTGCTAAAGTCTTCGCCAAGCCCTTCCACTAGTCACATGATACATCTATGAACCTATTTTCTTTATCAGCAAGAATGAGAAAGCTCGGTCTACTCTTATTATTAGTCTATGTCTCAATGATTTAAAATTTTAAACTGTTGCCATCTTATATTTGTTAACAAATAAAATATTTGTAATTAATTCAAGCAAGGATTTTAAAATAACTTTCAATTTTCGCTCTTTGCTTTGCTTTTGCAATAATTCAGACATTGGGATGATCGTCAAGTTTTTGCATGTGTAATTTTGTTTTTGTTGGGAATATTGCTTCCTCATCAAACATGGGGAGGGATCAGAAAAAAGAAATATATATATATATAGAAGAAAGTTTCGTGATGGCCACAACATACTAGTTTAATATGAATATGAATGTTTCAAGACAATACCATCTCCTTTAAAACAGGTAGCTTTCCAGATACATTCATTATTTAAACACTCGAAAAGGAAGCTCAAACAAAAAATGTCTAAGGTTTTATTTGCTTAAGAAAGAGCTGCTATACAATTGAAAATGGTCTTATTTACTTTACAAATTAAGACTTTTGAATTACAAAAATTACTGTTTCAAGATACATTTTAAAACTATAAAATAGAAATCGTTCAAAAAAGGAAATAAATATTTTGAAGCATAAAAGATAACCAAACGCGTACATATACACTCGCATGCAACACAAAAATTAAATTCTTTTCTGAAAAAATTAAGGATTGTACTTGTTTCTAAAGATTAACATACAATTTTAAGTTTTAAATTACATCAAAACAAAGTCATATTTTTTCTAATAGTCAGAAACCTATAACGAGCCCTTCGAATCAATTATTACATATTTGATTCATATTTACTACCGTTTTATTACAGTATTTCATTTTATTTGACAATTTTTTTTTCATCTGAGGGTGCGTTTTAGGCTATTTAGTCTTCAGCAGACCTAGTGTGATATCCCGATATATAGGAGCGGACACCCAGTTTCCACCAGATGGAGGCATTTGGGCTCTCTTTGATGCGAAATTGCGCTAGAAATTTTAATCCTGCCGAAGGAATTCTAAGCCAAACGAATATCCAAGGGATCTTTTACATGCCGCATAACATGGGCGCTGGTGAGTTTCTGCTTCGCGAAAAATCCACCGACTGGCCGTCCCAGGTCAGAACCTGGATGCAGAGGCGTAGAAGGCCAACGCCTTGCCATCACCCCACGAGCCGGCTTTTATTTGATAGAACAAAGAATGCGTAAAAAATAAATATAAAAAAAACCTTCCTTTTGTCAAGATGCATTTCTTGCGAGTTACCGATCTTTTAGAAATTTACGGGTAAGTTATAAGGTGGCATTGCTGCTGAAGTCTTTCAATTTATCTTTACCCGTCCCCCTTTTCCACACCCAAACGAAAAAAAAAGGAAGAGCACAGTAAAAAATGATAGCAAAAAATAAGACTTATAATCTTGTGTTCACCCATAATTCTATTTGGCAATATTTTGAGTAAAATGTCGTGTGAGTGAAATTTATTTATAATGTATAACGATAGAGAATTAACGACGCCAGGCTTTTGAAATTAATACCTGTAACTTAATTAGCCGAAGCAATATCTTTGGAATGTTCTCGCCATTAAATATATCTTCTTAGCGAGAATAATGTAATTTGTTGCTTTTTGAATAATTACCAAAACATTAAAGGCTGCGTCTAATTATCGTTTCTGGTGTATATCTGCCCGCGTTCATATTAATCGCCATTTCAAGTACAAAATGTATCACTTTTCTTTACCTAATATGATAAATTAGTTTTTCCAGTTTAATATTAGAGAAATGTTATGATTTCTGATAAAGCACTTTAATTAAATTGGTTTATCTAGAAAACATAACAATAAATTGTTTTGTAGCGGTGCAAATAAAGAAATTGTATTATTTTTAAATTTAATTGCTTTTCCTGTAAATAATCATCATATGAAAGATATAAATTATTCTATATATTTTAATGTCTTCACCAATATTTTTCTGCTGCAAAGTACATTTAGTAGATCTAATTCTTTTAGTAGTTCAAATAACATGGTTTTTGCATTTCAATTATTCTGGTCACGCAAATTTACTGGAAAACAACTTTGTTTTGACTTGGAAATCAGATCTGAAGACCAGCATTTGCAATTTTAATGACGTTCTCATTAGGGGGGAGGGATAACGGGAATATGTCAACTTTTCAAACATAAATCAGTGCATCAGAAAATCATTTAGTCTTTTAAAGTGTTCTAAAAACATATAATCCATCTGACTTTGATCATGATATTTTATAACACTATATTTTAAAATTTTATGAATGATGTTTTAATTTAGCTAACTGTTCGTACGAAATCAAGAAATGACAATAATAATACGAGCATTTATTCAATTACTAAATTATTAAAATATTTTGGGAAAGAGATAGACAATTTTATATAACACACGTAACATGTTGACTGTAACAGTTGGATTTAACTCACATACACCTAATAAATATAGAAAAAAATGTTTTAGAATTTTGCAATGATGTGTTCTTCTTTATTACAAGATCATACAGACTGATAAATTAAAAATTTTCCTTAAAGATAGGCGAACACCCTACATATTTTTTTTCTTCAGTGTTTATTGCGCATTTCTAAAACTTTATATGATTACTAGCTGACCCGGAAAAACTTGTTTTGCCACATAAATTATTTCTAGTAAAAATTTTGGTTGTTAATTAAAAAAAATACGAATGTATTGCTAGTGATTGGGGATGGGATCTATTACGGAAAAATGAATGAAGCGCTGTAGAAGGCGATGATCACCTATAAAAGCAAAGAACACAAACCATTCATTTTCTCGATACAATGTATTTCATTAACGTAACGAACAAATTAATTGTTTGATCTCTTAAAAGTTAAACGTAGTGTGAAAAAAGTAAAACATTTTTTTACCCTAAAGTACAACTGAAATAAAGAAAATCAATGTTCATTTCGAGGAGAGAAATTGAGTGAACGATATTTTTTTGTCAGTCCACCTTTAGCCAATAAAAATGTACTCGATGGTTTGCTCACGCGAGAACATGCCACGCATAATTGTCCGTGTGAAAAACACGGTGTTTCCATATTTAAGTCGAACATTCGTATCGTTTATCCTTGCCACTTATTAATTGTCATTGCAAATGCCAACTTAATGAAGGAGTTTGAATTCAATTGGCACGTGTGTGGGAATCATTGGAGTTCGTGGCCGCAAATCGTTTTTGGCTTGGAATTCGCCATTCAAAATGGTGGCTTCGATAACGTTTTTTATCATTTTATTTTTATCATTGCCCACCGCTAGGTCGTAAAAGGTGACGGAACATGCTTGATACATTCAGTGAGTACAAAAACTATGCTGTATAGTTTACAGCTTCGTTAGCATCACAAACTGTATAGATCGATTTGTATGGTACCTAATGGGCAGGAACAATGACTGCTGTATCTTGAAGTTTAAATCTTCGACGTCCACATTTTATCTGTTGAATTGGTTCTTCTGCCAGCCACTCCTAATTTATGTACCGTGTGCGTACATTGGGAAATAAGCGGTCAATAAGAGAATTTCGAGATTAGTAGGCAATTTTATGCATCCAGTATTTTCACAGACAGCAGCTTTTAGATCTTGTAGCATTTGAACACGCACGTTTAATCTTAGCATGACTTTTCAACGTTATGATATAGTGGCAATGATTTCAAGCAAGCGTTGATCTGGTCAGGGTACGTTGAACGTGGAATGAAGGGAAGTATTTGTCTGAAATCGCCTGAAAGGAGTATCAGAGTGCCTCCTAATAGTTTGTTACTGTTTTTATAACTGTCAGTGTTCTGTTCAGTGTTCTTCAAAAATAATGTTTGTGTGCTATAGTGCATTCATCTCAGGTGATAATTTTGCATCCTATCAGCGCTATGGCTATGGACGATTGTTTTCTTCCGTCGCACACTGCGTCTGGTTTTGAATGTTAAACCCCATTAAATGCTGCATGAATAGTTGTACGGCCATAAAATAAAGTTGCTGCAATGCCAAAGAATCCGCTTTGAATCGCCGAAAATGCCTGTTTTTCTTTTTTTTTCCTTTTCTAATATTGACCTTTTTTTTATTTGGCATCCCCAAATTCTTACCCTCCTATTCGCATTCTCCTATATTTTACTCGTGAATATCCTAGAGATTGAAATTGAAAATCATTGTAAAAGCCTTTCTTAAATTAATGACAAACGTTTATTTTGTTAACAAATAAAGGATAGCAACAACTAAAAATGTTAAATCACTGAAGTTTTTATTGTTTTACCAGAGGTCATTTTAACCTTTGGTAGCCAAACAAATTTCAGATAGGAGCCCCATAACTACCTAGCAGTATGGAATATTTTACTACCTATTCTCATACATGCCAAGAAGTTCATAAAAATCTGTCAAACGGTCTGAAAGGAGTTCTAAGACAATTACTGTGACATGAGATTTTTGTATGTTATATTAAAAAAAATATGTATTGCCATCTTCGGATTGTCTACAAATGAAATGTTTGTTGTTAATTTAAGCAAGGCTTTTAGAATGATTTTCAACAATGGTTCGACAACGATTTTTACAATGTTTTTCAAAAAAAAAAAAAAAAATCTGGATAGGGACCCTTTGATTACTTAGCGATTTCTCCTATTCCCATACTTAACAAATACACATAAAAATTTTCAAGAAAAAAAAATTCTTCTTCAGAGTCACTTTCATTTACAATGCGAGCTATATTGGTATTTGGATTGCAGCACCTTTCCCCTTCATGTAAGCATTGACACATTATACTACAGAAAATATTATTTGCCCTACAGCTACATCTCATAATTATGCAGGATTGTTCAGATCGGCATACTATAATGTAGTCTGAAGCAATTGAAGTATTTTGCGGAATGGCAGTGGGAGAAAAACTCTTTGTTGATTTCATCTTTTTGCCAACCAAATGATGTTGGATCTGGGTGAAGAAATAATGGACTCAGATTTTGCAGATAGCCACAAAATAGTTTGAAAGTGAGCCCGTTTTACATTTTCGGCAAAGCAGTCCCTAGTGGGTGGTAATGAAGCAAATGAAGGAGCTCGTAGCTGTGCTTGACCATTTTTTTTTTTTTTTGCCCAAAGAGAAATATTTACTTCTGTCATATCAGTAGCACCTTCAACACCATAACAAGAAGCAATAAATGCTGTGCATTCTTTAATTACCTCTGTCATACAACTCTCTTTATGGCCCAATTTTCATAACGGTTTACCAGCCTGAAGACACTTCAGAACTATTTTCTCTCCCATCCCATTGAATGAAGCAACAGAATCACAGTCAGGCAGGGCATGAGTAGCCGGCAAACTTGAATATATATCCTTGTATTTTGAAACTGTTTCTTTGATGTCTACTAATGCCCTTCCTGGTTTTAACGATGCCATACAGACTTCATTTTTCATACCTAGTCGATGGTAGAAGTATAACAGTAACACGAATACATCAGTGTCGTCACATATAAGATGAACAGTTTAATTTTCTTTCATTTTAGTTTCAGATGCTAGCTGCTGGATCATTATAGCAGTCTGCTTCTTCGTGTTTTGTTTTAAAATCCGTTCTCTGACTGAGGTTGCCCCTATGTACTTGAAATGGCGTAGTATTTCGTCCAGTAACAACCAAACGCTTCTCAAATGGGAAATTACAAACATTTGTAGAAATGAAGTTACATAAAAGCTGTATATCAATTGGCGCTTGTCGTCTTAATTGGACAGCGTTATATTTTGTGGGGGAAGTGGTGTTGTTTCAGTTAGCACAAACTTCCTTGATACTTTCTTCCCACAACTGGTTCGTGTTGCACTTTTGATGCTGTAGTCATAGTATCTGTCAAATACTAGGTGGACATGAGCATCTTTCAACATGACAGAGATTTTTTCAAGGAAATTTTTCAAGAAAACATACACAGACCCTCCTACAGGCCAATGAACAACCCACAGTAAATCACAACCATCAACGATTATTAGTGTCGGTGACTTACTTCTTCTTTTAGATTGCTACACACTCATTATGTTCATTAAAGTAGACATACCAACAACCTCTCTAATGTTTCCATCGTCTTTAAACATAGATGGAGGCACAGAAGAAAGTTCGTATTCTAAAACATCAGTCATTTTATATCTATGTTTGCTTGGAGAGCAGTGATTTTGAAATATAAAAGAGAAGCGTTCCATCTGTAACGCGGTTAAAATTTTGCCACTCTCTTTATCCTCATCCATGCGTACAACAAATATTTTTTTGACTGACATGAAATCTACTTCGGAGACTTTCTTGAAAATTATGTACTGCTATTATAGTCATTTCATAAGCTTTGTCCACTTTAACTGATTTAGCTGCTACAATTTTTCCAGATACAATGTTTACCAATCCTTGAGGATGTACACACAATTCCAGTTTTCTCTTCTTCTGTTACTTTCTTCTTTGTGTAAAGGCAATTCATCAGAACCCTTTTGTTCGTTCAAATCAACCCTTGAAAATCGGAAAGTAGAACAGTCTATGAATTTCCCCGTTTTTACAGTAACTCTTTTCATTATCTTAGAATCGATTTCAGACAATATATGTATAAATTTTGAATTCTGTAAAACGCAAAACATTTTCCATTGAGGTTAAGGTTAGAATTATCAAATATTGACGATGGCAGCAGTCAGTCGGAAACTGTGCAAGGAAATACTGATTTGGTTATGGTAAACCATCTGTTTTTTAGTGGACTTACGGCCGTCAGGGTGCACACACGGCCGTCGGAAGAGATGGACGAGCGAGCCGATGCCCCCGGGCACTGAAATATGAGAAGAGGTCGTAAACTAAATTTTTGATGCATTGTAATTTAGTTTCTAAAATATTATTATTATTTTTTTTTTATTAAAAAAAAATTTTTAATTGCTCAAACATTAGATTTGCTTTCGTAAGATCTACATACATTTAAAATTATTTGTTCAACTATGTTTAAAAATTAAATAATGATAACGCTCGGTACTTTTCTATCACACGATTACAAGCCCTAAACAGCTTGTTGACGTGATTTTCGGGGTTTAAAAAGAAGGCCTTTAAATGTTCTTCTAACTCTGTAAAAATGTAAAAAAGTGTACGGCGGGGGGAGGGGGGGTCGAAGAATATTCGCCCATTTACAATCATTTTTTAGGACAACCTTGGGTACGCAGACGGTCCATTATAGCGGGTTCGACCGTATAATAATACATTAAAAGTTAATGTTGCTTCATAACAAAATTTGCAATGTTTTGTGCGCCATCTTGGATGCCATCTTGAATTGCTCAAAATGCTCAACTCTGGTAAAGTGGCATCAATTGGATCTGAAATGCACATAACATAAGCTATCAAAAACAGTCAAAACATTTTATTCATACCTCGGAACAAGCTTTTCGAAATGGCACCCTGACTACAAGGGAGATGCTTGGCTCTTACTTGCAATTCTGCTTTGGCCATGGTTGCATTTGATGTTTCTGGAGCTTTCTTAGTAACTGCCAGTTGTATTAAACCTACCGTATTTCAATTAAAAGCTGACTTTAACTGGTGAGATCTCAATGTTCTTTGGAAAGATTCAAGGATACTTTCATTAAGGTTACTGATTTTTAGCAGAAAATGATCCTGGTTTTCGCAAGTTAAATTACTTACAGAAATTGGCCACATCAGCTGCCCATTATTTTCCAGGAACGTTTCTGAATCGTTTTTACAGTGTAGATGTCCTATTTTAGTAAACTACTCTAAGTAGTTACTACTTAGGGTACTACCCTATTTTAGTAAACTACCCTAAGTAGTTATTACTTAGGGTACTACCCTATTTTAGTAAACTACCCTAGGAAGTTACTACTTAGGGTACTACCCTATTTTAGTAAACTACCCTAAGTAGTTACTACTTAGGGTACTACCCTATTTTAGTAAACTACACTACAGTGTAGATGTCCTATTTTAGTAAACCCTAACGTAGATGCCGAATTTTAAAGAGCAATCTGACCTTCTAATTTGGAAATAATTGAAGAAAAACATGTTTTATGCGTAAATATTTGAAAAATTCCCCCGAAAATCGTGCTTTTTGCCGCCTAAGTTTAATTGATCATTACTTCAAAACCACAATGCATGTACATTATTTTTTCGAGGTTTATTTCACAGAAATATTTTCAGTTACCATTTTTGCAAAGTTTCAAATCTTTAGAGTCAATACTTTTTCCGCTATTGGCGTCAGTAAAAACTTTGAAAACGTGGTTATGAGAAAATCAAGAAAGTAAAAGTAAATTTCAGTTATAAGGCAGTGCTTTTAAATTTGGTAAATTTCTTACAGTATTCTCAATACTTCATCGATTAAAAAGAATATATCTGATTTAGAAAGAAGAACACTGGGGTTCTGTTAATTTTTCAAAATCGCAAAACCGATTTTTTTCAAAACATAGGGAATCCTACGTTTCAGTAATAGGCAGAATATAGAGTTAACCAGCGCTGGTCCATACTACTTCCTTCATGCAATTGAGATCTTCTCATCTACTTCATAATACACATTTCTCATCCTTGCCAACGTGAAAAGTACTTGAACATTCGTTCCGAACTTTTAATGTGTTTAATTGTTACTAAAGACCTTAATGTCGGTGACAATGACAGAACAAATAAGTAAGTGCGATTAAGTGTTTAGAAAGGCTTAACGTAGAAGCTCCTTTCTCTATTTTTTGTGAAAAGAGATATCTTAGCTAAAGCTGTAGTAATGGACTTGGAGAAGTATAACCTACTTACTCATGAATTAATCACCAGAATGATTGGAGAGATAAAAAAAGAACACGCTTCAATGTTCCATTTCCTGAGCTCTTTATGTAATAAATGATATAAAGAAAGTGAAGATAGCATTTATATATCTCTGAATCAGATAGTTGGAAATGATTGTGGATATTGAATCACACATGAGAATATATGTCACTGCAAAAAGAATGTTTTTTTTTTTTTTTTCATTTTTATATGAAGTAGTTTAAAGGTTACACAAACACTTATATATTCATACTAAAAAACATATTCATACACAATAATTGTGTATGAATACCTACCGTTAGTGGTTATATGATGTACCCGCACTGCGTGTGCAAGCTACAAGTATGCTAGAATTCTCGTAAAAAGTGCAAATAACTTATATTAAGTGAAACATAAACCAAGTTGAACCCAAACTCCTTAACACATTATCAAAGAAAAGTTAGATAAATGGCCACAATTCCACAAAGAGCCTCTGCCCAGGGCATAAGAAAAATTATTAAAAATATGCATTATAATTTGAGTAAAACTGCAAAATCCTTTCCAATGAAAAAAAACAAACATACGTATTAAAATTAAATCAAAAGTCTCAAAGAAAAGAGAAAATAGAGAAAATGTACATAATAATTAAAACAAAATAAATATTCATCTACCCCTCTCAATAAAAAACGTAGACGCAAGAGAACATAATAAAAACAAATCTCTGTCGAAGAATGAATAATTTAAAATACGCCTTATAATTAGCGCAAAAAAAAATGCATTTTCTTCCTAACCAATGAGCAAGTATAAACTAATATACGCAATTCAATTCGAACAAAAGGGAAATACCCTTCCAGAAGAAAAAATATTAATTAAAATACCCACAATTTTTTTGAGATAAATCACGTTTAGAGTACCTCCTTATGCATTTTTTTCGGAACAAAATGTATGATCTAAAAAGATCAAGATTTTAAACAAAAACAAAAAATTTCAGATTTTAGTTCCGATAAAAAGCTCATTTTCAGTAAGTTACCACCCTGTGGCCCGGGTTAAGGCAAAAATACATAACATGCACCGCTAGCTCAGTCATTCTATCCGAGGACTGCAGATTCGTGTTTATTAGCACTCGTCAGCCCGGAATAGGAAGTGACTGGGCTGGAGGTTGAAAAAGCTCTTCTGCGGTAAATTTAAAGTTCAAACTTCTAAATGTTCTTTTAGAGGAGGAAACAAATACCTCCTTTTCGTGCCCATGGGGAGGAAATTCATTGCAATCAGCATATTTTTTAAGCTTTCAACATACAATTTTCATTCCTTTGCTGCCTGGATTATAAAATTAAGCAGATCGCATTTCATTGCAACCTAATTTCCCTGTCCCGCAATATATAAGCTGAATCAGCACACTTCCCCAGCTCTTACCCTAGAACGACAATCAAGCTGGGATAGACTGGACATAAAGGTGTCAAGTTCACATATAGCTCACAACTTCATGCCCCAAACTAACTTGACGCCTCATTTCATTGAAATCGACCTCTGTGTTTTGTTGGTGTTCGGTCTCAGACATACCGTACAACCAAATTTACTACTTTATTGTTAGTAAAGAATGTGCAAATGTACTTTCGACCAAATATGGTTTCGACATAAAACTTTAAATATGTAATAAAAACTTTTTAAATAGATCATACGACGTCATACGTTTATTTGAGCAAATCTTAAGCTATTCCTCAGCGGTTTAATGGCATTGTATGTATGTGAAGCATCTCCAAGTGCAACGTTATCTTAATGAGTCCAAATTGAGCTCCATGTAGACTATAGTCCAACATTATTAACATTCCTTTCTGATTTGTTTCTTGGATACATTGTTACATGATATTCTGAAATGAGAATACTGATTTCCTAGTTTAATCAAATGCTTGACTTACAACAAATATATGCAATAAGGGTGTGGATTTATTCTTAGATATAATAAATCGTTTTCGAAACTAAAAGCATACAATTTACGCATTTATGTAATTCATAGTATTCAGGCCAAATGTATATACCTCGTTGACGAAATATTCGAAATATAAACTTCGATACCGTGATTAAATTAATGTCATTATTATGTTTTGTTCGCTATGAAAGAAATTGAATTAATGTAAGAAAATCTAATTAATTGTCCAAAACAGTTTTAAAACTTTAATTATTTTTCATATCCGTATTTATTTTTCTCTGTTATATAACTAACGACACAACACGTAATACACTTTATATACAGATTAGGGAAGTTAAACATTTTTCTTTGAGCTGAAATTGATTTCGACTTTGTCAATTTTTAGGTTTTTCTTCTTTGAAATATAAACCGATTTTCTTCAAATGTGAAAATTAATTTTAAACATTAACTTTTTTTATGGAAATATTAATATGTCGTTTGAGGTCCTCATATAAGCCATTCACAGAAACTTGGATTACTCAGAGAGTTCAATAAAAGTTTATCTAGTAAAATAAAGTAATTACAAGGTTCAGAGGATTGCTTTCCTCTGTCCTATTCAATATGAAAAGCAATGTACTTGTTCACAATTTAAGCATTTAAGTTCCGTTTTTTAGCAGGTCAAAATACCGATTGCTAATGTTACAAAAATTAATGTCAAGCCATGGTTTATTCTCCTAAAAAATGTGCGTGCAGTTGTTGTCTAAATAAACGAAACATATGTAGCAAAACTGATAACAGTGAATACGAAAGTATTACGATGATGGTGTTAAAAATGTCATGAGAATACATTATGTTTTGATAATTTAATACCCGAACTATGTTTTACCAAATATATTTTTACTGATTTTTAATTTAGCATATTAATTTCGTTAATTACAAAATTTTCCTTTTTCATGAAATTAAAGTAATTGATAAAGCACTGTTAATTGGTAATTGCATTTAGGCGTAATTTTTTGCCGAATTAAAAATGAAGGAACTTTGTCCTAAGATATTTGTGCGACAAATTGAACAGGTTCACTTTCATCGTTTTCAAGACATCATCAGCATAGGAATCTCTTATACAACAACGCTCCCCAAACCCATTTTATATGCCTTGTGTTAAATTAAGTTTCTGTAAAATTTTAAGGAATTATTCCAATATTAGAAATTTATGTAAAAACTCATGTTTGTTCAGCATATTTTGGGAGGTTTTTAGATTTTCCTATTTAACAATTATTGTCTAGTACATACGGAGCAAGAAAAAAAAGGAAAATCTTATTTTTTTCAGATCTAGTCCGTAAGTATATCCTTCCTGGCAATCAACAACGTTTTGACGCACAAAATTAGCAGATTACTGAATACACGTGTTTCAAGGTTTCAGGGGACCTCTTCTTCAATGCAAATAGTGAGCCTTTGGATGAAAAGTGATCATGTAAAAGCAACAAGAATGAGCAGTACAGTTTAAACAGCAAAAATAATAAATCAACAGAATAAACAAGACAACATGGAACTGAGAGCTGAAATTTACTGAAAAGCAGCAAAATCCACGCCCATTTACATGTAAATACATTAAATTCATAAAGCCAGGGAGGAGTCGATTGCCCTCTCATGAACCCCCTAAATGACGGGCCCGCGGGAGGCGCTGGGAGGAAGGGAATTTTTGTTTAATTCGAAGTAAAAACTCAGTCACTCCTCTCTGAAAGTCTCCAAAGTCTGAAAAATGTCTATAACAGAATCTGCGGATTTAACAGTATCAGATAAGGCATGGAAATATTCAATCTTTACTCAAATGTTAGGTACTTTTAGCTAGAATCCATTAGTTTGAAAACTATTTGCACTGTCGCTACTTCTAGAAAAACAGAAAGCAAAGCTTCCAGACAGAGGGACCCCCTGTAATTTGGCGGTCGAATCTCTGGCAAGTATCTTGCAACAAGAGAGTGAAATTTATTACTAACAGATTGCCCCCGGAGCGGGGTACTTGAGAAGAGCTGTAAACATCTGCATTTCTAAGTTAAGAGATTTTTTGACAAAAAGGTGTAGAGTTGACGGTAGAATTGCCATCATCCTGCTTTTCACTGAATGAAAAGAAGTTGATTTCAAATCTGAGGCTTTCACTAATCACATAACATAACTAACAAAGCGGCGCAAATTCTCTAACTTTGTATAGAGGATCATGCTAATTTTTCCGAATGGGAACAAATAAGTTTGATCAATTAAAAAAAATACATTTTTGTTATAAAATATTATAGATCACGTTATATTATCAAAATCATCATTTTTTACTCTTACTTTTAAACGTCAAACTAGCTAAGCTTTTCTTTTAAATTATATATATTTTTTCCAATCTTCGATAAAATCGGCAAAAAACACATTTCTATGAATTTTTGAAGGAAACAGTAATTGTAGAAGAAAACTAGTTTATGCCTTAAAAACATGAAGTCCACTTTTGACAATAAATTTAAAATAAAGTTAAATCCTAAACGTGAAACTTCATTTTATAACATTTTTTTTAAAGTTTAAATTTCAATTCTGGAACGCCTACACTTAAAAGGTAATTATCTAATTTTTTTATGATTATTTTTTTATTGATATGCATCAACCGTTGATTAAAGAAAACGCATATTTATTTAGCACACACTTGTACGTTCATTGCAGTTTTTGATTTTTTAACTTGATACTTGTTGTTGGCATATGATGCAAGAGATACCATAACTCATCAGAACATTCCATAAGTATTTCACTCCTATTCGAATTTTCCAATGAATAAAATACACCAGGGCTGTGGGATCCGAGAGAAAATTACCAACTCCTTGTCTGACCCTGACTTCGGAAAACTTGAAATCTTTGACTGGGACTTCGACCCAAAATCAGTCCGATTCCGATGCTAACTGAGCTGTCCTGGTAGTATTGCTGACTTGTACATTGCATGATATCAAAGGAACATCATTTCAAGAAAGCTCCGTCAGTATTACGTTACAATTTGACTTTGCCAATGAATGAGAAAAAACATACAATAATGACCACATTGTTTACAGATTTTTTTGTCTTATTTTTAAAGGTTTAACCGAAGGCATATTTATCTAACAAGAGAAACAGATATTTCTTTATTGTAACTTTTTACGTTCATTGTATTTTTAGATTTTCTAATTTGATAGTTGTTGTTGACAGCATATGCTTCAAAAAAATAAATAAATAAACAGCTTTTTTTTTTAGAAAAACACTGCCTGTTGCTCCTGGTTGCTTTTTCCAGTGAATGAAGAGAAAATACTTATTCTCAAAGATTATTTTTCCATTTTCCAAAACTTTTTTTTTTCTTGTTTACTTTGATGATTAAATTTCTTGGCGTTGAAATTAATTTTAGATCGATATCGATTTTTAGAAAATAATTGAATCAGTTTTTGTTTTCGATCAATGTTATCGTTAAAATTATTTTATGACATGCCTAAGGATGAACCAGACGTTGTAGTACAAAGTAAAAAGGATAATTAACTAAATAAAAAAAAAGATAACAGTAGAGGAAAGTGCGGCAAGCTGAAATAGTTACGTTTACTTACTTTTTTAAAAATAAACAAATTTGAAAATTCTTTCAAAAAGAATGTTAATTTAAAACCCTTCATTATTTTAAGCTAACAAATATTTTTCTTGACAAGCCATAAAATATTACAATGTGTGTATCAAATTTTTAAAATGACATGTACATTTACAGTATTAGAGCTAGTTATTTTTTGACTGGAATAAACATAGTTAAATCATTCATAGCTCGGAGGCGCATAAAACTTTGAAAATATTACATCATTTTCTGTTTTTCCCTCTATTTCATATCACCTCATGTCCTCTACATTAATGAGGAGTGCCTTCTGTACCTCAGAGCCAGTGTGATGCAAATCCAAAAATTACGATTTGCCGTTTATTAGTGAATTGTGTGTATAAGCTGCATTGAGTCATGTGAGCATAATGCTTTTTAAACAAACATTTTCAATTTTTTAGCAGGGTTAAAAGAGCGCGGGTCCCATCCTTTGCATGCGTCAGAAGAAAGTTTTTCCTCTCTCCTGTTAAATTACCATACTCTGACTTATGTTCTTTTAGCTATAAAGTACAAAATAACCTTTCTCTCTCTCTCTTTTTTTAAAGAAATTCTCCACCATCCACAAGGACATTACTGTTTCTCAAACATAAGAACTATGAAATCGAAATTGCTTCGTAACTTTCAAATAATGTCCTATTCTAGGGAAATACATCACTTAAGCATTTTTCCTTATAATTTATACTTTTTAATTACGAAAATGCAAGAAAGTAACGCGAATTCCTGTTCACCTTCCTGAAAACGAAAGACCTGAACCTCATGCATATAATAATGCTAAAAAGAAATTAAAAATTTCCAAATAATGTTGCTTCCCGTTTATGAAGTTTGAAAAGTAAACATTTGAAAATTGTAATCGCTACTCGAAGTAAAATGTCTTTCTACTCAGCAACAATAGTTATTTTCTTGACTGCAAGTTTGCCTTCTAGGCACCGTTTGAATGAAATTTCTACTTCAAAGGGCATTTTCGTTGTTGCACTTTCAAATTAGGAAACGGAATTTGGGAGGAGTGCTGGGGAATGTTTGCACTGCATTATAGAATGTTTGCTTTGTTTAACGTTGGGTATTTATTTCAGAGAATTCTGAACAATCAAATGGTCCCGTTGTTAATATGTTAATTTGTATACTCTGTAAGCACTTTGAATGAAATGATTATGCATTCAAAGGAATTTCTGTAAATTTCAGTCCCTCCGATGACTGTAAAAGCTTAAATTAAAAAAATGTTAATGAAATAATTTCAATTTAAAAAAATGATATTTTTTGTGGTGGCAGGAACATATAAGGGTGTGTACATTTCTGGCAAAACATGGATTCTGGTGCACTTTATGAATTCCAGATAAAAAATGCCGATGTTGCACTGAATGCCGGGTATTTTTGCCAGTTAAGGACTAAATAGGGTCCATTTTCAAGATTGAGCCGACTAATAATAGTTTTTATCTCGTGAAGAGTTTTTACATGAAACTGACGTAACATCAAATTTCTTGTACATAAACTTTTGGGATTGCTAAAGGTAAAGCATAAGTTTATTTTTAATGGTAATGATGATACACATTAAAAACATTATCGACGCTGCATTATTCAATTATAATGAGAAATGTTAGCTATTTAATTTTTCAAAATTGACTATCTTATATTTTTTCGCTTAAGGGTTTTTCCACAGAATTTTATCAAATCATGTCCCTTTACCTACTGTCTATAAACATATTTTGATCATTTGCTGCCTTTTACAATGAACGAGTCCTATGTTTATTCTGCAATGTCTGCGAAATATGTTTCAATCATATAATAACAGGGTGCAATTTTCAGCTTTTAACGCTGCAAACTTATCTGAAAATGAAATATTTATTAGCACCCAACTAGGGATGTGTCGTTCATGACCGAACGGGTCTAAAAGAACGAATCCTTAAAATGAACGGATCAGGACGATCCTCTATAATCTGAACGACCGTTCTTTTGAACAGTGAACAATTTTCAAGATTGTATTGATGCTTTTGTGATAAAATTGGATTTAAAAAAATGAAATTGGAATGTTTTTGAAATTGTTGACTCTCTATCAGTCGCAAATTTCCTCTTTTTTAAATACAATATAACATACTCATTTAAGCACATTTTTATTTTCTGTTTTATTCATTATTTTTCTTTATTTTTGCAGTTTTCCATGTGTTCATTATTAATATTTTGTGCAACTTTTTTAGGCTACTTTCAAAATGTTTATATATTTCATTGCCTATCCCACGTACCTGTTAAAAACCTTCTCAAGCTTTTTGTCAAAAAGACTATTTCTAGAAATTTATTTTATCTCCTTTCATTCCTGCTTACTAGCATATATATTAGTTTGGCGTTTGGCTGTCTTTTTAAATAGTTTGAAAACTTCTAAATCTCAATTCTACACTCAGTACCCTGATAATTTTGATAGGGATAGTTACTGTCTATTTTTCCTCTTATTTCAATACTTGGATAGTTACTGTCTATTTTTCCACTATTTCAATACTTGCTGCATTTTTTTTATTATCTCATGGATACTGTGGAATAATTTTAAAGCTCCCTAATATTCAGGTATCAATTGTTTTATATACATCTGAAATTTCTGCTTCTGAAAATAAATAAGATATTTTTGATTATGTTTTTGACATATTTTCCTACTTTAAGTATTTTTAGATTTTTTCCTCGAAAGAATATTACTGATATACCGAAGCATTTTGAATGTACGTGAATATGTCTTCAGATAAATCAAATGCAACATGTTTAACTGAACGAAAGAGTTCAAATGGACGAGTTCAATAAAAGTATCAAAAGAATGAACGATCATTTAATGAACAGGGTGTTCGAAAAACGACATCGTCCATCTCTAAGTGTAACGTAACATATTGCCCTCGAATTGAGCTTGGTTTGAGTATAAATTAAATTGAAAAGTAATAACTTCGAATTAATTCATTTGACTAAATTTGGTTGAATTGTCCTTGATTGATAGGTAGAATATTTCTTAACCAAAAAGATCGCTTCATTTTTTTCCTAGCATAACTGAGATACTATGACCTTTGATATATTTATGTATGTTTGAAATTTCCAAATAAATGACTTATTCCAACCAAAACGAAGCTCTTCATAAGAAACGAAATGCTTACTCTGCCATTGAAAGAAGTTAAATCTCGATATAATCTAGGCCGCCATTCGTCACGAAGCAAATGTAAAGGAAACTATCCATTCCTTACTTTTAGAGAAAAATGATGAAGTCAATAAGATTAATCGTGAAGATAGAATCCCTTGCAAAGTGTGTTACGGACTATTGCTTTCCTTTCACACAAAATGGATAAAACGATGGTAAAAAACGAAATAGAAAGTCCTTATTTAATGATTGTTGGGGTACAACCGTTCAATCGCTGCGTATTTTTCTCAATCGTTTCATTCCAAGTAAATAAAAGAATATTTACAGGTTAAAAGGTTGCGGGAAGCTGTGTACGGGCGTAACTGTTGTATTCATCCCCTTTCGGAACATTTGTAATGAATTTAAACATGCAAGGAACTAACACTATTTCCCTAAACGTTTAATTCTTGATTTACATTAATTCTAAAATGGAATACAAGTAAAGTAGACAAGGACAGGTGTCCCTGGTATATCACGGTTAATTCATTCCATGTATTATCAAAACCGTGCTATACGAGATTTTTTTAAAAAATAACATTTTTATTTATTTTAAATACTATGTATGTGCATGAGAAAAAACAGGTTAAGATGTATCGTGCTATATCGAAACCGTGTTCCGTGTTATATCGTAACCGTGTTATACGCAACTTAGAAATAATAAAAATTAAGGGATGCATACCGTATTATATCAAAACCAAGTTTCATAAAATCAAAGTAAAAGACTTACAGAAAATTTTTCTGGGAGGGGTTTTCAAAACCCAAAATTGTTGCTTTCTTTTCAAGTCATTTACAAAGCGTAATTATTCAATATCAAAGAATTTCTACAGATTATTAATTATTCATTAAAAATAACTGCTTAAAAATAATTAATAATTCGTATTAATATCACTATGAAACGAATAAAGAGGGAAAAAGGGCAGAATATTTATTATTAGTTTTACTTTAATCTTACATTCATTTTTTGTGTGTTTTGCGCGAGATCATTTAAATCCTCCTCCTCCTCAAGTACATTCATGTCTTTATGACTGTCAGATGCTAGCTAATAACGGTTTCGATCTTTCGATGAGAATTGGTTAAGAGCCTTAGAAAATCCGGTGCGGTTAGCTTCCTCTCTTTAGATGTCCCCAAAAAGAATTTGTGCAATGATGGAAGTGCCGAGGGACCATGATACCCTGTAGAATTTTATTGACACCATTATAGCTATATTATACCAGTGGCGACGTCATCATGAAATACAATTTTTATATTTAAGAATTGAAAAGTAATTTCTGACTGCTTCCCGATCATTAAAAGCAGTAAGATATTTTGTTGAAACCTATTCCGCTTGGAAAAGCTCAAATACTCTGCTTTTTTCCCTTGATTTTAACGGAGGAAATGAATGTGCTTGTGTTCTGGGAGGGGTTTTAACCCCAAAACCCCTGCCGCGGCTGCGCCACTGTCAACCATTAACAGAAATGTAATAAACAAAATTGAAATTCTGTCTTTTATAAATATAACATTCGAGTTATACCAGAACCATGATGTATAAAGTTCAAGTTTCGTACCGTGTAATATCGAAATCGTGTTGTACAAGTACCGTATTATACGAGGAACGCCTGTAATTCAAAGTTATGACATAAGTACAAAAAATATAAGACTTTTACTTGAGTGGTGAATATGAGCAACATACAGAATGCATTTTCCCTGCAGTTGTCATGTACCAGCTAGTCTGATAATTTGTGGTGCGCTGCTTTACTTTTCCAACTACACTGTAATTTGGCGTGAGTCAAACTTCCTCGGTCCAGACATGCCATAAGGACCCGTTTATAGGGTAGACAACCATTTATAGCACAACAACACATTCACTCAAAGAAAGTTAAAGGACGGGAGACAGAAAGTACATTCATGCTAAGCCGGGATTCGAGTCCAGGACCTCCTTATCGCAGTCGGACTTTTCTAACCACTAGACAAAGCAGTTGATGATTTTCCCCGTGTTTAAAAGTAATGCTTTCGTTTGCGTCTGAACTATGGTCGATTTTAGGCATTATGTGCTGAAGCTCAATTTTTGTGGTATGGCATTTCGAACATTAATTGAAACCTAATTGTATTCCATGCAATAGTTAGATATTTAACATAAGGCAAGTTTTGACTTTAAATGTTTAATGCAGTTTTTTTACGTGTATTCAGCGCAAAGTGAAAGGGTGCATTAATTTTTTATTCATGTTTAATTTACAAATTAATTTTTGCTCACTATTTCTTGCCCATTCATTCCTTAAGATATTAACTTATATGTGCAGAATGCACTAATTTTTCGTACATTTTTAAACCATGCTCAATCCAGGTTTTTCGTTACTTAAGTCATGTATTTATTCACTTAGTAGTTTACTACATATTTTTTCACTTACTATTTCAAAAATAAAGCTGTTTCAGCACATAAATGCAAAAACTACCATAAAAAATATTTTAATTATAACTTTGTCTTACATCTATGATGCGAAGTCAATATTTATGTAAAGGTAAAAATCTAATGACAAGAATGATAAATAACATTTTAGCACAAGTTATTCAATAAATTATAACATTTTATTTTATAAACGGTAATTTTCAAATAAAATGTACAACTTGTTCAACTTGAATAATACAGTTTATGAAAAGTATTTTACTTTGCCCCTCATTCTCCTATTTTCCTTTCATTCATATATTTTTCCTACCTCTCCTATGACTGGAGAGCATATCTTTAGTTGCCCAACTCTTTTTGCCAATGACATTCGAGCCCCCTTGCCCTCTGGGGCCATTATAATCCTGTATTGGACTGTAAGAGGTCTCATGTCTGAGAAGACCATGGCGGGAAATAAAGAGAAAAACTTGCAATTAAAACGAGCTGATGTGTGCATCACACGACTTTCTTTTACGCCAATTTAATGATAATAGTGCCTTGGAGTAAGCAAGGAAACACTAAATATTTTTACCTCTAGTTTATTGTGAACCGAGGCAAAAAAACGTGTTACACAGATTTATTTCCCGATTATTGGCAATTTTAAAGTGATTCAGTGGTTAACTCTTTAAATATCACCAACATTGGCTAAATTAAAACCAGACTTTAACATTAAAAAAAAAAAAAAAAAAAAAAAAAAAAAACCGCCAATTTTTTCGCTAAGTTGGCGACCAAACTTGGCGGACAAAAGCTTGGCGATATATCGCTAAGTGTTTGACAATTATAACACCACTTGAGTTAGCATTGAAATTAACAATAATTTCCCCCCAAAAAGGTGTAAAAGACCCCCCTTAGGAATATCCAAATTCAGCCAAAAGGAAAGATGCACAACTAGACCTCACTAGGAGTTTACGTACAAAATTTCACCTTTCTAGGACATACCGTTTTTGAGTTACACGAGATACATACACACATACGCACATACATACCTACGTACGGACGTCACGGGAAAACTCGTTACTCGAGGCTACTCGGGAAAACTCGTTACTAATTAACTCGAGGTTATCAAAATGTATATTTCGGGTACGTTCCTAGGCATATATCCAAGTGTGGTCGGAACGAAAAAAGCTCAACATTCATTCGGGGGTGAACAAAATGGAAATTAAGGCCGATTTTTGAGTGAAATTGTTTTTGCGAATACAATACTTCCTTTATTGTAAACGGAAGTAAAAAAGCTAACTATTACTAAAAGTATCATGTTTATTTGTTTAAGGTAAACACGTTTGGCAATAACTTAAACGTAGCTTTCTTAAACGAATTATTTCAAGTCATATTTGTTCTTATTTAATTTCAATTTCCTGATTTTTCTCCAAGTGAGATAAATTTGACTCTGTTCTAATCCGTATCCTTCTTGAAAATGACATTTTTGAAAGCCCTTTCAAACCATGTAATAACTTGCGTCATTCAATATCGTTTTGTTTTCAAAAAAAAAAAGATGTATTGTAATTTCACTTTTATTTGATTTGAATCATGCACTTATATTAAAATTGATTTTCATGTCATATTATTTGTATAATACAATAAACAGACATTTTATATTTGGTAAATGTTTCAAACGTGTTGAAATGCTTTTAAATTTCAATTTAAGTTATCAAAATATAAATCAAAGTTCTTGGGGGAAAAGTTTAAGTAATTTATTACTGATTTTAATAAGAGAAACAAAGAAATGTGCTTAATTTTCTAAAAACTGAAAAAAAATATAAAAAAATTTAAAGTGTGAAAAACTTTTATGCTGTAATAAAACTTTAAGAAATAATTTGAATTGAAATACATATTTTTTTTTGGTGACCATAAAATATCTACAAACGTGCGAACTATTTAGAGAAAACTGTAAGAGAATTTTTTGTGTAGATTTTCTGTAGATCTAATTGAAGAAAATATGCAGATTTTTTTTACCTTTAAAAAATCTGCAGAATATTAAAAGAAGACTAAAAAGAAAACTTTTTTGTGTGGATTTTCTGCACATTATTTTGAAGACAAAAAGCAGATTTTGCTTGTCGTCTAAAAATCTGCAGAAATCTTGAAAAATACTTCAAAAAAAAATTTTTTCTGCAGATTTTCTGAAGATTATTTTTAGCTGGGATACTATTACTTGCTACTTGCAATTTATTTTTATATCTTAATTAAATTATTTATTTTATTTATCTGCTTTGCTCCTTCCTGCACCAAACTTTGGCAGTCCTAACTTACATTGCTTGGACATTTTACATGCTTCTTACATTTAAATAACAAACTAACTTAGAAACGAGCTGATGTGTGCATCACATGACTTTTACTCCAATTTATAGTGATGTGCCGGATCGTTAAAAAAGTAGTCTCGCGGATCCGGATCATTTGTGTCAAGATCCGCGGATACGGATACGGATCTCAAATTTTTTTTAACCCTATTCAACTATCCAAGTGTAAAAAATGTTACGGAACGTATTCCTGTCAGAATAATGGCAGTTTCTTCAAAAAATGTCAACTGCGGGGAAAAATATAATCAAGATTATGATTTACTCTTTAAAGAAATCTCCGTTAAAATTTGAGGGAGAGTTGGAAGGAATGGGTCAGCGCTGCATTAATGCTTAGATGGAATGTAAAAAATTATTTCTAGCTTACTCGGTACAGGAGCAAGAGTGTAAAGCTGCTACTGGACAGGCTAGAAATAATTTTTCCCATTTTATTTCAGCATAAATGCAGCGTTGACCCATTCCACCGAACTTCTCCAATTGACGAAATACAGAGCCGGGAACACCTTTACAAACAGTAAATAGAGAATTTAGTATCACTTCTTTTAAAGGATGCCGAGAAAAACAAAAATGAAGAATATCAAAAAACCCCAAATCAATACCAAAAACTAATATTAAATTAAAAATTAAAAAAACAAAACATGTCCCAGAGAGCCAACCTCATATTAAGATTAATTTCGCGGATCAGAACATATATTTGTTAACAAATATGGCAGACAGCAGATAAAAATTTTAAATCATTGAGCTTTTTCTCCTTATCTTCCTACTATGAATTGCATTTAAAATTTACTTAATAAGATGATAGCTCCTACTGTATATAAGTTGGAAGTTTCAAATAAAAAAAATACGCAGAAAATTTCGTTCTTTCAAGTAGGGCCAACATTTTTAACGTACGGGTAAAAGTGTACTACCTTAGTTGTGGAAAAACGTTAAATCGGTTTCTAATTAATATCTCCGGTAATTAAAGTTCTACAAAAACGAGGAAAAGCTAAGAACACTTTCGATCAAGTCACCTTTTGAACGAAAAATGAACTATCAAAATCGGTTCATCTATTTAGGATGTCACAAAAAGACACACTGATACACACTTTTAAAAACTTATTTCCTCTTCATTTTTGCAACGGGGGGGGGGGGGGGGTACAAATTGGCTTCTGAAATGATACCTTATAATTTAAATAGGAAATAAAACCTAATTTAAACGAAATTTAAGAGTCTTTTGTTCAAATATTTAAAAAAATTTAGACTAGAAATGATCCGTTTAAGATTCGTCAAAAAAGTAACGGATACGGATACTGATACAGATCTTTATTTTCCTTCGGATATCCGCGGTTACGGATACGGATATCCGGAACATCACTAAATTTAATGTCATTTTCTCATTATTGGCAGTTTGAATATGATTCAATTGTTTACTCTCTAAATGTCACCAACAGTGGCCAAATTGGGACCAGATTTTAAAAAAAAAATAAAAAAAATCGTCAAATTTGTCGCTAAGTTGGCGATAAAACTTGGCGACCAAAAGACTGGCAATATATCGCCAAGTGTCAGCCAAATCATAACACCACTTGAGTTTACATTGAAATGAACAATGATTTCCCCCAAAAAGGTGCAAAAGACCCCTTTAGAAACACCCGAATGCAACCAAAAGAGGAGGTGTAGAACTAGATCAGACTAGGAGGTCTACGTTCCAAATGTAAACTTTCTAGGACATACCGTTCTTGAGTTATACGACATATATACGCACATTCATACGTACATACAGACGTCACGAGAAAATTTGTTGTAATTAACTCGGAAATCGTGAAAAATGGATATTTCGGGCGTCTGTACGTTCTTAGGTATATATGCACGAGCGGTCAGTTCGAAAAAAAAAACCCTCAATATTCATTTGGGGGTGAGCAAAATGGAAATTAAGGTCGATTTTTGAGTGAAAATTTTTTCGCGAATGCAATACTTTTTTTTTGTAAAAGGAAGTAAAAGGGAAAATTAGTCAAACAAAACCAAATGTGAGCAACCCTCAGAACTTCTAATCATATAGGAAAACATTGATTTAAAAATGAATGCATTTTTAAATTTCAAAAAAAGAATAACTTATCATATTTCAAGCAATGAAATTTATACAATTAATAACTAGAAAAACTGAACTCTAATTGCGTAAATTGAAATAAACAGAAGAAAAATCTTGCAATTACAACGAAGTGTTTTACTTGAGAAAATAATTTCATGGTAATTCAATTTTATTTGATAATTGGTATAAAGTTTTGTGGGCTTGTTACAGTAATCATCTAAGATTTTATGAGGAACTGCTGTATTTTATTTTAATTTTTATTGAATAATGACGGAAGAACATTTTCCTGTTAATGAATTTTATTTTTGTAGTGGTCACTTTGGAAAACAGATTTCATAGGAAAAATAAGCTGCCATTTGACACTAGCGAACATTAGAAAGTAAACATCATCGAAATATTTTCTCCCGATAGTTAAAATTCATTTACATCTAGCTTTTTGCTCAAAAAAATAAGGAAGACGTAGTGTGCAAGCTCAATAAGCACAATCATTCGTAAGTACTGCTGGGTCATCGTAGCTATTCTCGTAGCAAATTTTTTATGTTCGCTTTTATTTTAATTCTATTTTTGATTTCATTAGAAACTAAACATTATCGAAATAGTTTTCCCCAAAAGTTGAAATTTATTTACAAGAGTTTCAAATACTGTTTTTGTTTTTGAACTGTTTATCACGGATGAGTATGAAGGCGATGATTTCTGCTGATTTTATGTAAACTCTCTTATTGGGATTAAAGTAGCTTTTTGCCCAAAAAATGAAGAAAGGCGTAGTGTGCAAGCTCATTAAGCATAATCATTCGTAAGTACTGCTGGGTCATCGTAGCTATCCTCGTAGCAAATTTTTTTATGTTAGTTTTTATTTTAATTTCATTAGAAACTAAACATCATCGAAATAGTTTTCCCCGATTGTCGTAATTTATTTACAAGAGTTTCAAATACTGTTTTTGTTTTAAAACTCTTTGTCACGGATGAGTATGAAGGCGATGATTTCTACTGGTTTTATGTAAACCTTCCTATTGGGATTAAAGTAGCTTTTTGACAAAAAAAAATGAAGAAAGGTGTAGTGTGCAAGTTCATTAAGCATAATCATTCGTAAGTACTGCTAGGTCATCGTAGCAAATTCTTTCTTCGCTTTTATTTTAATTTCATTCCAGTTTTTAACTCTAGCACGCAAAAGAAGACATCATTGCACATCTTAACGTTACGTACTGATTGAAACTCTTCATTTATATGCATTATATGATACAGAATATATACAATTTGCACGTTTTGAGTGGTTTAGAGTCATTTTAAATTACTAAATTCGGGCTAATTTAAGAACATAAAAACGGCGTTACAACATGTTGAATTTTCTAGACTATGACAGTAATTGGTGTGGTTCTTCATGATTTTTCTTCAGATCTCCATCCCACAGTTTCGCAAGTCAGTTAACACAGAGTACACTCTGGCAACTATCACATAATTTCCACTTTTGCTTCTTTCTTAGCAGAAAACCAATCGTTAATTAATATCTTTTTTCTTTCTTCCATTGAATGATA
This sequence comes from Uloborus diversus, assembly GCF_026930045.1. Lineage (NCBI taxonomy): Eukaryota > Metazoa > Arthropoda > Arachnida > Araneae > Uloboridae > Uloborus > Uloborus diversus. Next base: position 197,214,074 of record NC_072731.1, on the reverse strand, counting down.
AATTAAGTAACAAATTGAACATTTTTTAAAACATGTTTTCACACTACGCATAAAAATACAGCTTTAAACACATGTTTAGAAACGTAAATCTAAATGTTGGAAATAACAATACTATGAGTTAAAAAGTATAATCATAAAATGGAAGAGGATCATAATTACAAAATTAGTTACTCGTATGAGAAAAAAAGTTACTTTTTGTGACACATCTCTCATGCTTAGAAAAACATTATTCACGGAGAAATGTTTTCCCAAACAATCTTTGTCAACGTAATTTGCAACCAGAAGCCTTTTGTGCAGCATCGGGTCATCAAGATTTGCTATCCTTAATAAATATTGTCACTCAAGTAGTAATTCGGCCGATAGCATTATGTTGCAACCCATCAGAATGTTAAAGCGTCCAGCTTATGTTTCAATGCAATCTGGTTAGGAGACTTAAATTCTGAAACACGGAATTTATTAGGCGTCTCTTTGTTTAAACTTCATGTGTGCTCCTAATAAACTATTCTGAAATAATTTTGAATGGTTTAAACTTTTGATTCTTCATAACCTCGGAGGAAGGGATTATTGATTATTTTTAAACTTTAAGTGAAATTAACTAATTCCGGGTTGCCCACCTAGGGGGGGGGGGAGGTGGTCATGGCGCAGACTGCACCATTGAAATTTTTAGGGAGTGGGCTGTTTTGAAAGGTATTTTTCTCATTTTAACGGGCTCTTGCTTTTAGGGGGATCTTAGCGATATTTAAGGGGATGCACTCTTTTTCTTAGAGGGATGGACACCCCTGACTAATTTCATACTACAACTTACGTAGCGTCATTGTTTGATCTTAAGGTTGAACTTCATTTGAAAGTTATCTCCCTACATTAAAATGTGTCAAACAAATAGCATTAAACTCTTGCTAATTTTTAGATCTCTCTTTTGAAAATTGTACAAAACATAAGACAGTAAAAAAACTAAAAATATGAGAAAAAATGAAAAGTGTGCTCTTACAAATGACTGTAACTTCTCTCCGAATTATAGTAGAATCAAAACTCAAAAAATGTTGTAAAGTCAAAAAATAGAGCTTTCTACTGATGTATAACATGATCTTCAGACGGTAGATTTAAAGTTTAGGGTAACTCACTGTGTCGGGGTAATATTGCAAAGGATGGTTTACCCCTATTAATAGTATTTTCAGAAAAATCCTTAAGCACGTTAACTTCAATTTATTTAATTTTTTTTTTTTCAAATTATCAAAAATTATTTGAATTTTTGCAAATAAAGTTTAAAGTAAAAGAAGACATTGTACCCTCTAATTTCCATTTATGTAATATTTAGGAGTAAATTTCACCCCGTTAAAAGTGTTGATTGTGGGAAAAAAACCATGGGTTTAACATATTTAAGGGGTATATCGATGGGCAAAATTTTATTTCAATCGGAGATTCACACTTGCGCAGGATTACTTGTTAGTGCGACTGAATACGATGTCCGGAAGACAGACAGGAACTTTGGTCTGCGTATACAAATAAACTGTTGCTATTGTTTAAGTTTTGCTCCTTGAACATCGAAACTGAAAATTATAATATATATTGATTTAAGAAAAGACAAACCAACGCAAATAAAGCAAATTCTCAAGAAAATATGACATATAGCTAATTCTGGCTACAATGAAGCCTCTTAAAACCAGTAAAAAAATTCCACCACGGAACAAAAACGTCGTGAAAGAACTGAAAGCCTCTACGTGGATGTCGGTATATATATCAAATGGATCAACCAATAGGAATTCACGAAAAGAAACGACAACCAACCAATCATCAAACTATAAGTCTGCTCCGGGGCGCGCAGTAAAGGGGCAAAGGAAACTAAACAGAAGATAAGACATACACAGAAAAAGTGGAGAAAACTTGCAATCCGAAAAAGCAATTAGAAATATTGCTTTCATATACCAGGGAAATTATTGAGGACTGGAATAATCATTCACTAGAGAATAAGATTATTTTTCAAATATAATAAGCTTCTCAACAATCGAGGTTGCAGACAAAGGAACATTTTAAAAAGTTCTGGCAGATGAAAAATAAAAACAGTGGCCAGAAGTCCAACAATAACCAGATGTCCAATGGATTAATTGGTTGTCGTCGTATATTAGGGTGGCTTACCGTTCTATGGTAAGAAAAAAAGCTTTCCGATTTCCATCGGGCAGGGCAAGGAAAAGGTACCAAATGACGTTTTAAGGTTATATATAACATTTCATTCCATTAGGAGGTCATTTTCTGCCTCCAGATTGAGTTTAAAAAACCCGTAATTAAGGCAAAAAAAAATCTATTTTTTTCAAAAAACTGAAAAACAAAATTTCGAATATATGTAACAATTTAAGGTTATCGAAGTTTTTATCATTTATTTACAAAAATGTTTATGATAATCATTAACTTACAAAATAAAAAGCTTTCATCATTTTTCAACAGCTTAAAAGTCCTTCTTAATATTAGATTTTGGAATAAGTTTCCGGAACTCCAGTTGGTTCTTTATTAAAGCTTCTTTTTCACATTTTTTGAAAAGTTGTAGTTGAAACATTTGTCAGTTTTATCAGACTTTTCACAGGGGAGCCCATCTCTCTCCCCAAAGGCGATGGTACATGTCCCTCAAATGCTGGGGAGTAAGTATCCCTTCCCCGGAACAAGATCCCCCTAACTCCCCTCCCCAAAAAATTAGATCAATCCTGTCAGATCAACGCCCCTAAAAATTTTCATGCCACAGTCTGCGCCATTGACCCCCTGGTGGCACCCCTGTTTTTTAACAACCTGTGTGTGGCACGGTAGGCGAAGTAAAGACGGTTCTTTTATGTCTAAAACAAACGTTGAATATCTCCGTCAGAGATAGATTTTAGTATTGGTGAATTAGACACATTTTTCAAATATGGGATCAATGTAAGATTCTGCATCAAACTTAACAACAAGAATTTGAAATCGTCGGAGTGTATTTTGCTGAACACTACGAGCTTCTAATATCCAACGGGCTGCCAATTTACGAATGTCCTGTTCTAAGTCTGTCAGCATTGCAATAAATTAAATTTTATGATAATGCGAAAACACTGTTTCTATGGATTACGGGATTGTTTTTGCCATTGGACTCAGTGGATAAATATCTAGGTATAATGATGAGTTTAAACAAATGCGAACTCAACTTCACACAAAGGGTAACTTTTGATAGCAAACCAGATTGGAGCATAAACTTTGGCGACATATATTGCAAGAATTATTAAATTTTCAGAAGGAGATTCCACTGAAACACACAAACGTAGAATTCGATGAGTACGAGTAAGTCATCGGTCATAACACCTTTTTCCAGACTTTGTCTCTTTCCATGACAGTTTTTTGTGCTATTTTGCGCTTCCCACGAAGCATGTTTTTCTCAAACTTCTGAAGTGGTGGGGAAAAGATCTGATGAAGCAACTGAGATCCCTGTCAGATACTTTGTATGTATCATATGGTCCGTGAAAGCAAATTAAGTCTACCGTATTGCTTGTAGTAATATTCAATATTTATCAATACAAGTGTTTGAAGTCCGACGCTTGTTAAGGTACCTTAAATCCACCCTCACTGTTTGTATTCGATATAATAGATGCGGTGATGTAATGATGCTAAAAATGTCTTCACTTTCTTCTTGAGGTTTTCTTCATGTTTTTTTTTTTTTTTTTTTTCCGAACAAACCTTGTTGCTAATATCTTTGCATTTGCAAGATGACATGTGAAACTGCAGTTTACTAGCTTGGTAAAGTGGTTCTATAATTACGTTCTTAGGTATTTTCGGGTACGATTTCAAAAGATTGCTGCATTTCAAAAGTTAGTACTTTAGCATCTCTTACTCAATTAAGTTGCACAGTTGGCAAGAAGCTTTGAATCAAATTCACGCATTTCAGACAATTCTAGCACCTAAAATCGCAGATTTGAATTTATACCAGATGAAAATTGAAAATTTGATCACTTGTTTCCGCAAACGAAGTAACATTTATTATTATTGCAATCTTGCATGAAGCGTATCCTATTTGGATATCCTACTGTCTATCCTCTATCCGGAGGCAAAAATACACATTAGAATATAATTTCACACGTTAGTTTGAGACCATTTAGCATCATTTTAATCCTCTGCCTCTTAATATTTTGAAAAAAAAATTAAATGACCTACACTAGTGTATATACCGCTGTTCAAGTGGTGACGTTCGGTTGTTTCAGGGCTTTCCTGTTGTGTGTTGAGATATTTCTTTCTTTTTTTTTTTTTTTTTTTTGCACTGATGAAGCGTGGCTTTACTGTAGCTTTAAAATAGGAATTACTGTATTTTTTTTTTTAAGATCTTGTGTTTTATTTACGTTGGTTTTTACCTTTAATCCTATTGCAGCACAAAACTTTTTTCTTCATTTTTTTCATTTAGTCTATAATGATTTTATCGTTTCAAACCTTTAGTTTTTTCAAGTTATTTAGTTTTGAAAATCACCATTCATTTTTAATTAAGTAACAGATTCGTATCTTATAGCTTACAATGATATAGTGTTGTTTTCATGCCTGTTAAGCCTTAACTTTGTACACTATGCAGCCTGTAATACATTTTCTTCATTTTAAAAATGTAAAGCATTACGTTCAAAACACTAACAGAACCACGTAAGATGTCAGAATAATGAAAAGGCTTATCGATAATTCAAGTATTTCTCTTAGAAGGCCTTTCACATCGTCACATATGGACTACTTCAGCGGCGGACCCCCCTCCCCTATTGAAAAAGTAGGACCAAAGCTTAGGAACCAGGAAATAAAAAAAAAATATGCTCACAATTCTGACTGATACTCCAATTAAAGGAGCCCTCAGACAAGGTCAGTTAGAAGCTACAAAGAAAAAAACGTAATGGGCAGAACTAAACAAAGAGGAGAAATTATTTTAAAATTTACAAGTTTCTATTGAAGCAGAAATGGAAGACATCAAAGAAAAATGCATGAAACCAAAAACTGTGACAGGGAAAAAGTTAGTACACATTGTAAAAAGGAAAGTAGTGAACCATTCTGTTTACGGAGTATAAAATTGTGCATGCATCTATTTCTTGAAAGCACACAACCAATCGAAAAAAGGACAACACAGGATTCAATTTCTTAGGTGTCAAAACGCAGTCCCGTGATAAGTATGCGAAAAGAAATATTTTCTTTTTGTAAGTAAAGTCTAATTGTGATGAAGAAGATGACTAAAGAGTTTTTGATTTTAATTAGCAGTAAGTCAAAGGATTTTAGTTTAGCCTATAAAATGTTCTTTAATTAATTATTTGGGATTTTCTTATTTGTAAAGTGTTTTAAGACAAAGAAAACATTTAAATTTGGTTAAATATCTATTTCACCTACTCTTTGTTACGATTTTTAATATGCTATATCATAAACGTGACCCACTCGATGCGTAAACTTGCCCCGCGTTCGAGGCAAGTTCACGCAACCGACTTGGACTCGAGAAAAAAAAAGAAAGAAAGAAAAAAGAAATGCGTTTAAACACACAAGTCAAGCAACATCTGAATATTCAAATTTTGACTTCATTAACTGCTTTATAAAACCAAAGTGTCAAAAATTTCCTAGGATAAAACATAAATATTAGAAAAACCATTAAAAAAAAAAAAATCCGCGCAAGCGTCACCCGGTCTACCATACTTCTTAAAACGATGCCCGCATTAAATCTCCAACTGAACCTACCAATATTAGACGTAACATTGAATAAAACATTTTTCGGTCTTTTTTCTTGAAATAGCTGCGCTTCAAATCGTACTAGCTACTAGCATATTAAACAGAAAACAGAGCATTTCAGAAAAAAAAAAAAAAGAAAACAATCAGCCTTATATTACTTTTTTTTTTCCTTTGTAATTCCACAACTGTGATTTTTTAGTTTGATAAATTTCTGAAAAAACAAAGATAAATAGTCTTATGACTGTGATCAATTATGAACAATCTACTACTTTTGATTAATGTGGAAAGACCCTGCGTATAAAATCAATTAGTTCAAAGTAACAGAAAAGTGGCATTTTTCTTAAAACTTCAAAATTCCAATTATTTCAGTTTTTAACCTTATTACTTGCTAAATATACTTTCTGAAAATTTTCGCAAAATGTTTAGAACAAAATGTTTCAGACGTCATTAAACTTAATTATTCATTAAATTTCTTTTCTACTTACTAAGAAATCATTAATAATCACTTCCGTCGACTTTGAGAAAAAAGTTTAGGGCTTTGAAAATCAAAATCTTCATTAGAAAAAACTTATAGGGTAAAAATTATGAAACTGCGAATGTGAAACATGTTTAGACATTTTTGCAATTTTCAATCTATATCTATCTTTTAATTCTAGCTGCTTGCATGATTAATTTGTTTTAATCATTAGTAAATCCAAAATGATTACTCTCTGAATTTTCTTTAAAAAAAATCAGTACCATTATTTTTTAATTAAATAATTATGAGAATCTTTCGAATAAAAGGGCCCTTTGTGCGGTAATTGTTCATTCCATATTTTAATTTGGTATTGTTACCTCAGTTTTATTTAATTAATGAAGTTAACTCCATTTACTTCTTTTTGTTTAATTTTCTGCTCGACAAGGCTTTCGAACACATTTAGAGTAACTCTACTAAAGAATAGACGATCGATTTTCGCTTAATACTCAGATGCAAAACATAGCATTTATACATTTCAATAACAGTTTACATTAAATTGGATTATACGTTAGCCTCATTTTCCTCCTTTTATAAAAACCTTTATGTAAATTATTTTCAGAAAAATAGCTCACAGTTAAGATTTTACTGCACTGTTTGTATGGAATGACGTTATTCGCATGGAATGACAGTGTTCCTGGAATGACATCGTTTTAAAAATAAAGCTGCGTGACAAATGGCAATGCATGCAGTTAAAGACATTGGAAAGCAATAAAAAGAAATTGAAGATATGCTTATTGTTTGTCCCTTAGCAAAATAATTAGCAAACAAATTCTTACTAGTGTTAGAAATTGAATGGGAAATGAAAACTGTACTGAAACAAGAAATCGAGCTGATGTGTATCACATGACATAATTTTAAGCCAATTTAATGATAATAGTGCCTTGCAGTAAGCAAAAAAACACTACTCCTAGTTTGTCTCGAACCGAAGCAAAAAAAAAAAAAAAAAAGCGTTTTACAAAGATATATTTTCCCCAATATCGGTAATGTTAACGTGATTCAACCGTTAACTCAATCGCCTATAGCATCAAATTAAAACCAGAATCAAGAAAGAAATCGGCATACCATTTTTCAGTTATGCGAGATGCATACGCTCATACATACATATGTGCATACAGACGTCACACGAAAACTCGTGATAATTCACTCGGGGATCGCCAAACTGGACATTTTGGCCATCCATACGTTTTTAGGCACATATGCACGTGCGGTAGGGCCGAAAAAACAACTCAACATTCATCCGGGGGTGAGCAAAATGGAAATTTAAACCGACATTTGCCTGAATTTTTTTTTACGAATAAAATAATTCTTTTACTATGTGAAAGAAAGTAAAAATACTAAATTAAAAAAGAGCTAAATAATATTCCCATATGTATGAAACCTTTGCGACCAAAACACTTTGTCAATTGAACCAAAAATTTAAAAGAACGCACTGGAGATAACTGGTTTTAGAAAGCCAAAGTTAATGATTACGGATACAACGATATAATTTCAAAATTTTTGAAGAGCAACACCAGTTTTTCGGTGAGTAAACTGATCATCGTATTGGAAAACTACAAATGGCGTCGAAAAGATTGGCGTGAGACGGAAGTTGCTTGGTGTAATATCTAAAGAAACACTTAATGTAGTATCTACACTACTTATTTAACCCGAGAGGACGTGCGGAGTTCATTTTATGACCCCAGCTTCCTGAAAATAGTAATTTGCAAAAAAAAAAAAAAAAAAATAGCCACCAGTTCATCCTTTTCTTATCAGTAGCTGAGTTTGGTCAAAACATCTACCTTTTGGTAGCAGTTTGAATGAATTTGGTGCATTTTTACTGCACTAGAACACGTTTAATCACTTACTGGGGTCATAAAATGACCCCGCGCGTCCTGCCGCTTGTTTTACTGACCAACTATTTCGAACGGCCAATACGGTTATTATCTTTATATACATTCAATATTGAAGTTATTTCATGCAAATAGTAATGCTAATACCGTACGAAAAAGAAATAGGTCCTTTTCGAAAACTTTTTGCTGAAACTGAATCAAATAATAGTTTCCTCAATATGGAGCTAAAGATTTTTTTTAGAAGGAGAAACTCTTAGATCATGAAAATTTCAGCGAATATGATACAGAGTTGAAAAGGATGGAAATACTTTCAATAAAGTGAACCATTGTAATTTTTTAATTACAAAATATGATGTAGAGTACAGTAAAGTGAGACGATATTGTCTTGAATGTAGCGATTGTTTCTTTCTTTTAGTTTTAATAAAAAATAAAACATTTTTAGCATTAATTCTACAATTTTTTGCATCGAAAATACCAATAACAGCATTACAGTTGTCAGAAAGTTTGTAAAACTCGCATAAAGCGTTATTATGCGCTGTGTGTCTGCACTTAATTTAAAGAACAAATGTAGAAATGATTTTATTGTAAGTGCGAAGTAAAGCTCATTTATCAATCGCACTTACGTCTAAAATTCAATATTTACTTCGAAAATTATAAGATGTTATAGGTTTAACAGTAAATAAGTCAAAAATTATTGCTTCTTATTAAGTAGGTGTGCATTTTTGAGTTTACGTATTATAGCGGTTTCCACAGAAAAAAGAACATTACCCGATGATTTTAAGGGACCATAAAAAATGAAACGATTCTCTACAGTCGCAATATCTGGCAGTAATGACAGAACATATTAGTTTTTATTGTTTCTCTCTTACAAAATTAGCTGCAGATTCGGTAGGATTCCAATCAATAGTACAATCTACATAATATTGTTGCTGCAAAAGTATCATAAATCAAACTGGTGACACATTGTGAAACATATTAGGGACTATTAGCACATATGCGAATTATTGGGTACTAGCAAAACTGAAGCACCGCTAAATGGCATCCACCATTAATTCAAAAATTCAAAAAGAAACAAAAATATACTTCTACCCACTTAAAGTAACACCTTTCAACTAAACAAAACTTTTGACAAAATTTAAAAACGTGTTTTAAGTCAGATTTTAATAGATGGATTTGCATTACTCCCCAGAGAAGAAGCTTTTGTAACTAAAATGTCCGATTTGACCCAATGGACCACGATTGGTTCTCTTTCCTATGCACTGCTACCATTTAGTAACATGAATTGAAGTTATAATTTTAAAAGTAAATATACATTTAGTTGGTATATAGCCCTCTTCTTTTAAAAGATTGGATATGAATCTTATTTTAGGATACTTTTGTTGGAAGCACCAATCATTGGTGGTCTGCATATTGCTGAGAGTGTTACCCTAGTTATCAGACAAAAAAACATTTTTTTTTACAATGAAGATCCTCACTGTTCTTGACCAGGTCCAGTAACCAGTGCTCCATTTTCGTTGAATTTGTCTTCGCTGGTTGAAATATTGTAGCAGTAACAAATGCTACTTAACCGATTAGTAACTACTACCCTTAACCGATCGATTGTCTTATCAGGCCTTTAACATCACTGCATTTTTACCACGACGATTTCAATTTTTTGTTCTTATGCAATCACTTTTCCTTTACATTTAATCAACTGTCCCGAAAATTCGTCATTTCATTTATGAGACATACTGTCAAAACCGTCTTTAATAGCATTTATGCGTCCAACCTGCTGCTGAAAAATAATAAGGCATTATAAAATTATTATTCTCCTAAGATTTGAAACTGGGAAAAATTACTAAATGAGCTAGCATTAAAAATAACTACTAACATGTTGCAAAAGTAACATAAAATTTAAAGACTTAGTTTTCGACTACACTTGAATATTTTTAAAACTAAGCAATGCCACTTTTTTGAAACCTTAAAAATTTGCCCATTTGATTTATAACAAGCTCATATGTATTACTTTTTTTTTAAACTGAGGAATGTAACCAAAGGAAATAAAAAATTTCGACTTACCTAAGAAGCTCCAAAAAATATAATTGTCTAACAGAAAATTAAAAAGCCCGATTTTGATTACAATTTAATGAAACCTAATATTTTGTACTTCACGAGTTTCAAGTAATTAACGCTAACAATCAATAACAAAAGTGGTATGAATGTAAATTAAAGAAAGAAATTTACTAATTACAAAGAAATGCTTCACCTGAGAAAATCATTACGTACACCCAAACCTGTTTTTATCCGGTGGTTAGAGGCCTCATTCAAAAATCGCATAAAAAATGTTCGAAACTTCACGCGTTGCTTTAAAAAGTTGTTTTCGCAACAAAATTAAAAAAAAAATCATTGCGGTGGATAGGGACCGCATAAAAACATCTCACATAGAAAATAATACAAAAACTTAAAAAATGCAATATTTAAACGCAATCAAAATAAATCAAGTGATAATTTTTGCCGAGTAGTCGGAAAAAATTTCCCGAATAATGACATTTTTTGGAGGTCACAGTGACTTCCCATCGGGGTGCCTATGTCGTCACTCGGAAGATACTACCTCACACTCGTTTTAAAAATTATTTCGTTAATTGAATCCTAATCTGATTAAAATTTTAATGTACCGCCAAAAAAAAATTAAAAATTAATTTGAATTTTGACATCTTGAATTCAAATTATGTTTTTCGCAACCACGAGTGTGTGTATGTAAGCGTGTGTGTTTGTGTGTGGGGATATGGGTGTTTGTGTGTAGGGGGTATGTATGTGTGTAGACATGTGTGTTTGTGTCTGTGTGCAGGCATGAATGTGTGGGTAGTTGCGCGTATGTGTGTGTGTATGTTTTTGTGTTTTGTCTGTGTAGGTGTCAGTATGTATGCGTGTGTATGTGTTTGTGTGTGTGTGTATGTGTTTGTGTATGTGTGTGTAGGTGTATGTATGTGTGTTCATGTGTGCGTGTGTGTGTAGGTGTATGTATCTGTGTTCATGTGTGCGTGTGTGTGTATAGTTGTGTATGTATGTGCGTGTGTGTAGGACATGGATGCAACCTGGAGACGACTTTTCCTATAGGAGCAGCATCGTGAGGAGCCAGTCGACGGTGATGGTGCGGAGGGTGGCCTTGGGAAAATAAAATGATAGGAACGTCAAAAACAGTCAAATGAAAGCAATAAGCAATCGTGATTGCTCAAAAATCGCCCAAAGAAAGACGCACAAAAAAATTGCATAAAAAAGACGGCATAAAAACAGGTTTGGCATTACTTGGTATTTAATTTTATCTGGTAACTAGCAAAAATACCCGGCGTTGCCTGGGTCAGTAATAATTATGAGAAACAACCGTTATTTGCCCTTGTTTTCTGTTTTAAGCGAAAGAATTCAAACCATTTTGACGTGATTAAAAATCGAGCTTCTTCCTTACTCATTAAACTAAAATAGCAATAAGTATAAAGAACAAAATAGTATTCAATTAGAAACGAAAGCACGACATTTAAGCATATACAAATTTGAAGAATTTCCGAAATATGAAATTAAACTTTACATGTTTAAAAAGATTTATCTGTTAGTACTTTTTTAAAAAAAAATCTAAAAACTTCTCTGTATGGCTATTGATGTACGAAATGTTTTAAAAAATGTAGCCGCCCGTGTTCCCCTTACACTTGCTTTAGTTATTTTGGGAAATTTCAATTTTTTGTGGGCACTTGGCGCAGTTTAAAATCTTACCAAATTTGCGAGAATCATTTCGGGACACTTTCGATAATACTCCCCCTCCTTACTAATTTTTATTATAGAAATACTGTTGCCAGATGCTGAGATACTTTTGGTCAAAAAAAAAAAAGCGCTAAACGGTTTCATCCGAAATGTTTCCAAAATAAGTAGTAAAATTTGGCGATTGTTTGAAATCGTACAAAAAAAAGGAAGTTTTTGTGCGGTTTATGGATTTGCCTAAGTTAGTTGTTAAATTATTTTACACAGTTTTTTTTTATAAGTATCTTTGATTAGCGATATTTTGTTTATATGGTGAAAGCTGAGAAACATTAATACGTAGTCTTTGGGCTCAAAAACAGCGACAGTGGAAAAAACTGCCAAATGCATCAGCTACTGAAATCCTTCTGAAAAATTCTGGCGATATTTCTGCTGGTTGGTTGGATATAGAGAGCAAATGTGTCCAATCAGCATAAATAATAATAATAAACCATTAATTACATAAGTTCCGTTTAAAAGTAAAATGATCAGCCAAATCCATTTATTTTTAGCCAATCTTGTGGAAAAACGTTACTTTAAGATTTGGCTTGAGAAAAGCCTCAAAAAGTCAGACGAAACGCAAAAATATTCAACAATACAACAATTCTTGGGAGTTGAGATGACACACTAAATAATGACTTGAGTTGATGAAAGCCTTCGAACAGGGAACAAAAAAGCTCATAACTCGTTTTTTATACAACTTAGAAACTTCGAACAGATGCTATCTTCAGCAGAAAAATTGGCGCTTTCGATGGACATATAATGTTAATATGTGCACGTTTTTTTCCGCCCCCATATTGGGGCATTTATGCGAAAATTGGGACTAAAATTGGAATAAAAAAGGAACTATCAATTGGATTTTTTTTGAACTGGTCTATAAACCTTCCCAGTACCAAACTGAACAAACGGTGAAAGTTTCAGCCAAATCTGCCGGGTAGTTTCTGAGATCTTAGGGAACAAATTTACCAAACTCCATTTTTATATATAAAGAAGAGTATAAATATTCGCGGTTTTGTTTCAGTAATGATCTGAGCTTTCTCGGGGAAAAAAATGAACACAGTTGTCTCTTCTCCAATTTTATCAGATTACTAGTAGTAACCGCACAGCTTTGCCCGTGGTAGAAAATTAAAAGGTCATTTGGTTCGCCTGTATATTTACAAATAATAGATGATGAATTTCTTGCCAATTTGCTATGTTTATTTGCTTGCCCATGTTTTGATTTCACGTTATGATAATTCCGTAATTTATTCGTCCACGTTTTGATAGTTTACTCGGTAAATTTTTTTTAAAATTGGGATATAAAAAGAAAAAAATCGAATTTTTCAAAAATCGCTTCCAGGTGCACACCCCCATGCTACAAACTAATTTTGTACCAAATTTCATGAAAATAGGACGAACGGTCCATGCGCTATGGCGTCATAGAGACCCTGACAGATATCCAGGCAGAGATCCAGACATCAAGACAGACTTTCAGCTTTATTATTAGTAAAGATAATATAATGAAGTTTTCAGATTTATGAGTTTTAGTTCAGGAGAAAATACGTTTATAGAAACAACAAAAGATATTTATCGTTATTACTACCGACTGGAGATGTTTTCTTTGTCTTAAAAGAAACTCATTCGATTTTGGAATGCTGCAAATGGTTAAAAAACATCTTGTAACAAAATTTACAACTTAACTAAAATCAGTTTTTTTTTTTTTAAGAACATCTAATTTTCGTTTTTCGTTGTAATTACGTGTTAGAAATAAATTAATTGTTTTTATTGTTTATTTTTAAGAAATTTTTTGATTTGCATATAAACTTTCAAACTTGAGGCAGTGAGAAGCAAAGAAAAACAAGTGCCGAAGGAAACAATTTGGAGATAACTATTAAAAATGGAAGATGATTTTCTCATCTTTCTCGGGACAAGAGATAGTACTTTCAGCCAATTTTTGGTCCATTCTACTATATAATCTTCATCATCACACTTAGTTTGTATTTTTCAAAATTTTAAATATTTAATTAACTGCCCCTTTTGAGCTTTTCTGACCCAAATCGCTAACATAAATCTTATGAACAATCTGTTTAACTGAATAACACGCCTGCAACATTTAGGAGTAAAAAACATTAATTTTTCTAAGAATTATTTAAAAACATCTAAAAAATGACATTCGTAAGATTTGCCGAAAGAAGTCTATCTTACAATAACGTAAGTTTAATAAAGAAAGTATATTGAAACAACAACTAAAACTAAGGTTCATTTAGTACAATTTACGAGTAATTACCAATTCAACAAGTTTGAACATGTTCAAAGCAACTTGCATTACTTGTTAACTTTTATGCGTGCAACACTTCACATGCGATACTTAAACAAAAAGTATGTTTTAATATCGCAACTTTTAACAAATCAGTATTTTCATATATAACAGTAAAAAACGGAACTAATAAGACGGCATTAAAAGAATAGCAAAATCGCTGATTAATAAATAAAAAAAAGAAAGAAAGAAAAAGAAAACGTAATAGTTATTTAACTCGTGTTTGGTTTAATTATTCTATCCCCGATTAAATCATATTTAAAAATAAGCTTCTGTATAATTTTGTACTGCCTTAAGAATTAAGTAATAGAAACTGTCTAATTCGTTGATGTGGTATAAAGTTTATTGGTGCAAGGTATTTCCATTTCTCGCCGCCGTACAATACATTTAAAGATTAACACGATTGGCACGGTAAATTCTCAGTCCGACAAATTGTGCATGGAAAGAGAGAAATGTTTGTACTTGGAATTCTTGTCAACTTGATTTGCAACCGGAGCTCTTTGTATAGATTCGGAAAGCCTCGAGGTATACATTCCTAAATAAATGTTGTCACTTGTCGTGTAAAATGACTAGGTGGAATTATGTTACAACTACTCAGAATGTCAAAGTATTCACCTTGCGTTTGAATATGAAAGGATTTACGGTGTATGGTACGAAACAAAAATTTAATTTCTAATAATCTGATGAACTGTTAAAATATGGGTTTACGCTGAAGTAAACTTCAATTTTCCTGTGCATGTAAATGATAACATTAAGTTGCTTAAAATGTGTTTGACTTCTCTGAAACATATTTTTGCAATTTCTTTGCCAGTGAGAATAACTAGTTTTTCTATAAATTAGTGTGGGGGAGGGAGTATTTTAGGTACGCGGGGTAATGTGAGCATAACTTATATTTTATTAAGTAATTTGAAAACTAATTATTTGATATATCTGCAAAAATTCATGGTCGTAAACATCATCCTTATACATGAGTATACGCTGAAAAAAAAAAGCCCAGCACTATAATTGAAACTGACACAAAATAAGTTTAGCTTTCTGGAGATGGCGATACCAGGCAAACCAACTACTTCCAAATAGTGAAGCTATTTAATCTGCATCTGTGTGATTTCTAAATTTAAGAATGTCTACATTACATGCAGTGGCTCCCAAAAGTGTTCGTACACTTTGAAATTTTTTAGTAAAACCAAAATAATGCGAAACTGAGTTCGAATATGAAGTGCAGTTTTTTTTCATATCATTGCTATGTCATTCTAAATAAAAACCTGTATTCTTTTAAAAATATTGATGGATCTTCTTTTTGAAATGGGTCAAAAAACGAAGAGACAGAGAAATCATATACCACAAAAGTCATCGTACACTCAAATATTTTCGAATAAATTCATGATTAAAATTATCATATGTCGTTTTTTTATCATTTTTGCATTGTGTTGACCCTTAAAAGTCATTTGGCTTTAATTTTTTGTTTATTTATTCCTTAATACCGTGCTTATTACTTTAAAATGGCTGGTATTCGTAAAAAACCAAACTCATTCGAAATTTGAATTTTTTCCTCACCGTAGAGGTAAATGGGTTTGAAATGTCTCTAAATTAGTTAATTTATTCCATTCTATATTAAAGTGCTTGATAAAATGCTTTAAAGAAAAGAATCGGACCGAAAACAAGGTAAGAAAAGGTAAACTGGCGAAATTGACAAAGCGTGATCGGAGATTTACAGTTAAAAAAATTACGAAAAAAACACATTTGAGAGCTGTAAAAGTTTCTGCAGAGTTGAATGAAAATTTTTACATTTAATTTTCACCTAAAATTGTTCGCCAAGTTCTCTGATTAGCTGGATTAAATGGGACCTCTTCCCGCAGAAATTTTTTTGGCCGTGAGAAAAACAGTAAGTTTACGCTTTCCGTCATAAAATCAATGATAAATAAGCTCAAACGTTTTGGAATTACGTCTTATTTACAGATAAAAATGAATTCAACATTTTTGGTTAAATTTTTGTATAATTGTAAATAGAAGAAAAAAATTAAGAACTTGATCTTAAGAACTTAGTTGAACCAGTTAATCAGGACGGAGAAAGCGTTCTGGTGTGAGGGTGCATATCAGCACCAGGACTCGGTAGTTCGGAATTTTTTGCTGAAATAATGAATCATGCTGTTCATTTAAATATTTTAAAAACCAATTTTAAACTATTAGACAAAAATTAGGTTACTGGAAACAACGGTTTTTTATCAAGACAACGATAAGAAGCACACGGTTTTCACCGTTTGCGTCTAGTGCCTCAAAAATGGTCCTAAAGTTTAGAAAATACCCCTTCAATCTCCCGATTTAAACTTAATGTAACATATTTAGAGATATCTGGAGTCTAGATTAAGAAAATACGACTTTGAAACGAAAATAGAGCTAGTAACAATAAGACTCGAAGTGTGGTTGAACACTTATTCAGAAATGACGGGAAAAAAGGAAAAAAAAATAATGAAATCTATTTCAGACGTTTAAAAGGTGTTATTGATACTGCATGATATTTTACTAAATAATAACTAAATAAAAAGTTAGATTGTTCAATAATATATAGAAATTTTTTGTGCACGAAGACTTTTGTGAGATAAAATTTGTGGCACTTTTTGGTTTTTGATTTTTAAAATATTAAGTTTTAATATATTTTTTTAAAAAATCATGCAGTATTGTTGAAAATTGATCATAGATCTTATAATTAAATACCTATTCCGAAGTATTAATTCTAACCAATGGATAGGGTCCTATTTCATTGAAAATCGTAGGTGTACGAACACTTTTGGGATCCACTGTATGTTTACTTCAATTAGCCATTAAATTGAACCGCTTATCATAATAAGCTTTCATGTAATTAATGATTTTTAATCATTGGATATTTTGGGTATGCATTGCAGTTTATTTACCAGGAGGACAAATAATTATTTTGATGGATTACAAACATAGGCATTCTCACTACCCAAGGTAATATGCTAAAAATGAGTTGGCAGGTTTGTTCAATTTGCTTAAATGTTCTGTAATAAAAAAACTACTTCATATCCATTAACTGCTATTCTTCATACTAACAAAAAATAGGAATGATAATAAACCATTATTTCTCTTGTACCTACACTCAACATAAGTTGGTAAACATTGAGTAAGATTGATTATAAAAATCATTATTTGTTCTTAAACCATAACTATAATAAAATTCCACTAACCATGGGGTGATTCGGGTCTAATATACTAATGTTTGCCATTTATATGTAAATGGACCTAAAAACAGGAAATTTACAGAAAACTTTTCTAGAAAGTCTCAATGCTAATCTGAAAGGAGAAAAAAAAAGGAAATTTATTACAGGACTAGAAAGTTCAAAGTAATCATTTTTATACCCAAGTTAAACCAACCCACCTTAATTACTTTTAGTTTTCAATATTTTATGCATAATTTCTTGCGCGTTTATAGAGGATTTGAGATGTTCCTATACAAATTTAGTTTTAATTAAATTTCAACGTTTCTGTCTTTTCAATATTGAATATAATATATGTTTTATGAGACGATAAACATTATAGTATAGGATAATAAAAATACGTTTTTACTTATTTTATGCGCAATTTTCCAGCATTTTTAACATGGATACATATGTTTATTTAATATTCACTAAAGTATGAAAAAATGCAGAAAAAAATAGTATTTGCCGTATTTAAATATACAAAAGGAACAAGCACTTATTTTTCTTGGTTTTTATTTTTTACTGTTAAAAATATAGTTTATTTTGTATATCATTTAAACTCAGTAGATCTTATGAAAAGCAATATAAGGTGAGAGTAAATCATGGAATTCAATCATCCAATAGTGTGGATTGAATAAAGAGACACTTTATTTCTAACAGAGGATAAGATTAAATAAAAAAGAGTTCAAGAAGTATTTCTTCGGGGAAAAAGTTCGAGCTTTCGATTTAGACTTTTATTTAAAGCGTTATATTTTATTTGAGGATAAATCATGGACATTTCCAGTGCATTTTAACTCGGTTATGTGTCTTTTTGTAGCATTGTCTTTCAATGTGTATTCATTCAAAAAACTAAATTGCTAATTCGGTTTAGTATTGTAGACTGTACATGACTAACTAAGGATTTTTTTTGCACAAAAATAATGTCTTTTTTTTCATCACGTCCCCCTTTTAGTACTAGGGTATAAAGTACATGTAATTTCTGAACTGTTTTCTGCTTTTTTTTTATTGTGTTCGCAAATACAGTTTGAGCATTGAGCCTAAAGTGATTCGCAGTTTGGTTTCTTTACAGAGTTTCACTAATTTTTGTTTTAAGCACAAACATACGGGCTTGCGTTTGCATCGGAACCTTAAAAATTCCTATATCATTTTTTTATGACTTTTGACAAAACTTTCAAGTGTCTCTATAACTACTTATTAACGGTTTCAGTTGCGATCTATTTTTTATTAAACTACCTTAAGTTTTGGCAGCTATATTCTTGTTCCAAGTAAAATTTTGCCGTAAGCGATTACAAAACAGCCGATGCCAGATATCTCTATAGCTAAGAAATCAAAAGCACCTGCTCCGAAATATGCTTGAGCGCAGCAAGAAAGGGGAGGGTTCGTCGCTAGCCCTCTCTCCGAACGTTATTTCCATCCCTATGCGATGTTCATCCATTAGGAGTAAGATAGTTATGTATATAAAATATCTTATTAACAATTTATCGAATAAATGGGCAAACTCAAAAAAAATGTTACTAATTTATTTAATTATTTATTAATTTTTCATATTTAATACGGTTTCTCTTTTTTTTTTTTTTCAATTGAAATAGTTTGAAATATATTTAATACATCAAGCAATACTTCCATGGATTTCAGTTTCTCAAAATATAGTATTAATTAATGCTTGGCTTTTTTAATGTTAGAGGTAAATTTCGATTTCTCGATAGTTCATAACAGAATTTCATGGATAATCTGCATTTCTTATTTTAAGAGATCTGAAAGTACTATTTTTATTTTGGTCAAGTATCTAAGCGTGGTATATCCAGGTATTCTTTTTTTTTCTCATTATATCTATTTCCACATTTGATCATAACTTTCAACTTTACTTTTTTTTTCAATTAGCTTTGAAAAAAAGTTCTTTTTACAATCAATTCTCCGACTTGCTTGGTTTGTGAGAACATAAAGAAATAATTCTGGATTTTTTATGCTTATTATAAGCGGAAAAATGCAAAAAATTATTAATGATCATGAAATATTTTAAGTTAAGATCAATTAACATACAGAAAGTTTTTCTTTTAAGTTTGAAATGTAAACTTTTTTAAGAGTTCAATATAATATTTCAATAAGAGTATCCTATAACTATTTTTCCCTTGCAATTTGTGAAAGAAATATTAATAAAAATAGTTCTAAGAACCATTAATTTTGATTATTTTTTCACTTACTGGTGATTCATCTTTATATATATATATATATATATATATATATATATATATATATATATATATATATATATATATATATATATATATATATATATATATATATATATATCTTTTCTGCTTGCGTTTGTAGTCATAACGCTTATAAACGGCTGGAACGATTTTCATCAAATTTTTTGTGTGTAAGTTGATCCAAAAATAGTCTAGAGTCCCGGTGGATCGAATCGGAAACGTTTTTGTCAATTAATTAATTTAAACATTGGCTGGTTATATCTTCCAAATGTTTAATATTTATTTTAACCTATTCTTGAGCGAGAACTAAAATAAATACTTAACCCGTTGAAAAAGGACAATAAAAAAGCTAGCTTTACTTTTTGTACTGAAATATCCTACTATAATATGTCAATTGAGAATAGATAAAACTTGGAGAGAGAGAGAGAGAAAGAGAGAAGCATTAATTTCTTGAAAGCAACGATTTTATGTCCGGTAATATATTTTAAAGTAAAGTACTGGCAGAAATCGGGTTTCTTTCCCTGGGTTCACGTAAAACGTGTCTTCTGTCATCGTAGTTGAGCCATGTGACCGGATCTGTGCTTTAGGTTTTCCTAACCAAATGATCACAAAAGGACTGGGTTCCGGTAGCGTGGTCGTTTGGCGCGTTAGGCGCTTCGCAGTTCAGTCTAGGATTATTGTTTTAAAGCAACCTTAAATGTAACTCAGTGTTTTGGCGATTTGTTTTGAAAGAAAAGAAACTTTTGATGTATTTTTATCTGATTGAAATGTACGACATTTTGTTCTTTTTTTCCGACGATGATATTTGAATGTTCCTCTGAATGTTTTTTCTGTCTTTTTTTCGTTAGACGGATGAATTATGATAGCGTGGTTGCTGGGCGAGTTTGGCGATAAACAATAGAGCTGCGGAACTATTTTTTACATTTGAAAGATATTATTTGATGCTTTTTTTTTTTTTGTTTATTTGGCGAAATATTTTCAATTGCAGTAAAAACCGCTTCATTCACTAAATAGAGTTTTAAAGCTAATTTAATGATTTGACAAAAAGTTTTTTTTTTTGAGAAGGTGTGTACGCATTCTATACAAAGAAAAGTGATCATTTCACATCAGAGGGGGAGGAGCGCCAAATGTTTTTATTCAACTGGCTTCCATTAAATTTTTAGCACAGGCTTCGTTGTGTGGGTACTGCTAGTAGTTGATGAAACAACTGCTCAGTAGGCATTAAATAAATCAAGTTGTAATAAATATATGCCCCAAGCAGCTTAAAACATTTTCTTTTTACCTATATTTTTCAACAAAAGTGTTCAAACACTAGATATATATATTTTTTAATTTTTCAACTTTTCAATTTATAAAGTTTGAACAGAACAACGTCTATCGGGTCCTCTAGTTAATAATAATTGAATCTTTTATTGCATAAAGGGTATTAGTCCCCCTTTTTTCAAAACTGAGTTTGCTATGGTTTTCCCATGCTTGTATCATGTAGAGACATCGACTGTGTGTAGCAGGGAAGTCAATCCTTGTACAACAAAACAATATATTTAGGGGTCACATTTTTTGTTTAGTGAAGGAAGGGTGTGAGTCCCGATCTTATCCTTTCTGCACTAAACGCGAAGGAAGAAATAATAAGACGCAATGGCAAGATCACAGAAGAACTAGATTTTTTGGCGTAATGAATTAAAAGCAAATAACTCCTTTGATCTAAGAATTTCGGTAATGGTAGGTTCGTCAGTTCGGGGGGTTAGAGCGGGGGAGAGATGTTCAAAATTACGGAATCCGAATGAAATTCGCTAATTTCTCATGGCTTTTATTGACATCACTCTAGGAAATGCAAAAAAAAACTGTATGCTTTCAGTGAGATTTACGCTGGTCAAAATAAGAAGAACACTGCAGGAAACTTTTTCTAGAAATAACACTGAAGAGATTTAACAAGATTGCTGATGACTTTCCTGCGAGAGGACATCCGTTTGTCTTTTGCGACCGGGATCTTGGGACAATAAAGCGAATGTTCAACAGATATGGCAGATTAATTATAACCATGTGAAATCCAATATCTTATAAGGGAAATTCTGAAATTACATCAAGATTCACCGTCAAATCTGTTTAAAACAATGAAATCTGTAACTGCTTAAACAGGTGCCCTTCATGTTTTAAGAGGACTTATCTCCCAAATTGAGATTTTGGAAAAAGATTCTACTGGGCGGCAAATTCTTTCAATTATCAACATTCATGATGCTTAAACATTCGATAGAACGTCAAAGGAACGGTTTCAGGCTAGCTATTTTATAGACGGTTTTCAAGAGAACATTGCAAAGTAATGCTTGTCGGCTGAACTACCTTTGCCAATATTCAGTATAAAGGGAAAATTTTCATATTGTTGAAAGAAATAACAAATATCAAGATGATTATTTGGCGCAATTTTAGACATAGTCATACTAATATGTAGATTGAGCTTGGTACATAAAACTAGCCAAGAGAAGGATAGAACAAAATATATTTGCATAGAGAATGCATTTGATGAATATGAATCTAGTTTTATACACATGTAAAACTTTTTCTTTTATTTCAGTTTGTTAGTTTTTGTATTTTTTTTTTTTTAATTTTTTTACACCAGACTTTATTATTTCGCTAAAACAAGACAAGAGAAATAAGAAAATACACGATGCATTTTCTTGAGATGATGAAACCATGAATATCAACTTCACTAATTATTTTTGTCACTTAGTAGTATTTTTTTTAATTATCATAAATTACTTTGAAAGAAATGCGCTTCACTTTATTTGCATTTTAATCACTGTAAACTAGTCTTTCAGGATATTTATTGCAGAAAAGGCATAAGTCCGTATTACAAAATAATGATTATTAATTAAAGTTACGAAATGAAACGTAATTTAAGGTGAGATAATGATCGTATTTGTTGCTAGATTATTCATGAAAATTTTGGCAGAATTTAGTTCACTTCTGAAAAAAATAATCACTTTTAATTTATTCCTGAAAAGTTTCATTAGTTGGGCTTATGCCCTTTCTGAAATAATCGATTCAATTGTGTTTTAATTTGAAATAAGAAATTCATTTTTCAAACGAAATTTTGCCTTGCATAATTTTCAGTTGCATAAATTAATTTTAAAAGCAATCGCGAAACAAGTTTTTAATTATTTTGACCTAGACTTTTCAAAAGGCGTATTATTAAAGTAAATTTGCTTTAAAGTAGCTTGATATATTTTATGTTGGGCATCTACGTTTTATTATTTGCTTTTCTTTCACATTTTCTGTAATCGTAAAATATAACTAGCAAAAAAAGTGTTTTCAGGTACATAATTATGCTTGAATTTCCAACCTTTTGTGAATAACGGTCCTCTTTGGAAGTATTTCACTGACTATCCACTTTCCCGCAATATTTCTCATTTCCGTTTCATTTTTAGTTTTAAACAAGATGTTCAGTCAAAAACTAAACGAGCCTACTTTTCCGTATACCAACCAACTTTTTAGTATCTGATCAAAATTCTCAAAATTAGCTGAAATCGCAAATTATTTATAACATATTTTTTTTTATTAAGTCGATTTCTAGAAATAAAATATGCCTCGATCATTTAAAGAAATAGATGCGTAAAAATTAAATAAACGCACGAATAACGTAGCTGCAGCTTTTACACAAAGCAGCTAATACATTTTATGCCATTTTAAAAAAAGCTGCTTTCGAAAAGAAAAGAAAAATAATTAAAATTAATAAGCTCATTAAAATAAATGCATCATATCAAAAAAAAAAATCGTTTGTTTTTTCTCTGTTACCAAAAAATAATTTTAAAAATAAATTAATATTTTTTCAAAAATGAATAAAAGTCAACTTAAAGAAATAATTTCCATTGTCGAAAAAGAAAAAAAAACGTCTGGGCATATCTTTAAGTTGAAACATAAAGAACTCCGAATTTCTCAGCCGAAAACTGAATACATAAATTAAAACTTTACAGTGATAATAAAAAAAAAATCATTTAACAAGAATTATTTCAGAGTAAAAACATGCCTGCGGAATCGGAGTCAATCCCATTTCGGGACAAAAAAAAAAAAAAAGATTCGGGAGCCGAAGGTATTTAATTCAAAGACTCAGGGTTGGAATCGGTCACTTCCCTTATATTCCGCAACTCTGCCAATGTTTTCGGAGTCGGAGTCGGACATACTTTGGGATAAAGGAGTCGGAGTCGGAGTCAAATTTCCAAGAGTCGAAGTCAGTCATTTTTCCTCTGTGTATAAATTTTTGCCGAAGCAACGAAATCAAAGTCGAAGTCGAAGAGACTGAGTCCGACTAATTTCCGGGCACAGGAGCCAGAATCAGATTCAAGTGCCCAAAAATTCTCGGAATCGGAGTCTGGAGTTTGTCGTCAAGAATTATTTCCAACAAAATTTGTTTGAAGTAAATCCGCCTTCAAGTTTGGAATCTGGATTGACTTTCAGTTTCCCCGTAGGTGCTAATGTTAAGGGTTCAAAATTAAACGGAAAATTGATCAAATCAAAAAGATATTTTATACACATGTTTTTCCTCGAAAACTGTTTCCTACAAAATTTGTTTGAAGAAATTCGCCTCTAAATTTGAGATTACCTTGGATTTTTCCGTAGGCGCTAATGTTAAATTTTTTGTACTGCTCAAAATTGAACGAAAAATTGTTCAAATCAAAAAGTGAATAATAGAAAAGAGATGTCCTTGTTGAGATCTTTCGAACAAAAAAAAAAAAAAAAAAAATGTTTCTTCAAATCGGACTATTTAGTCAAAAGTTATTGGGGGGGGGGAGGGCAGACAGACAGTCCGACAGATACGCCAACAGACATACATTTTCCCCCATCTCAATACCCTACTTTCCAATTTTTATTCTTTCGATATTTATTGAATTATCTTATTTATCTTATATATTTATGACTGTTTTTTTTTTTCGCGATCTTTTCAAAATGCATGAAGCTTTATTTCATGCTTTTTTTCGTTTCCTGACTTTTACAGGGAAATTAGACTAAAAATAGGAAAACAGTTATTAACAAATCGAAATACCATCTCTTGTTGACTTGACATTGACGCATATCAGAGATACGACTGTATCAAAACAGAATAAATTCAAAACGCCAATATTTTTTCCATGACTGTGTAGTCTTACTCTGTATCTTAATATTTCAGAACATTCGACTCCAACTCCGACTTCTGTACCCCAAAATCAATTCGACTCCGACTCTGACTCCGCAGCCATAGTAGAAATTGACTAGGATTGAAAGTGACCGACTCCAAATCGGGGAATTTAAAACTTATGACTTTCGACTCCGACATGAGAAAACCAGTACAACTCTGACTACATGACTCTAACTCCGATTCCGCAGCCGTTGCTTTTTCAGTTAAATTATGATTGTGACCATGATTTGATTTTTAATCCGTATTTTTCAATTTTATTTATTTATTTTTATCAAAAGAAATTCGGAGTGTTTTTTTTTTTTAACTGAAAGAAATAGCTCTGCAGATGGTTGAATGTTTAGCAAAATATTTTTTTTAAAGAAGATATGTTATTATTTATTTTCAAAAGTGTAATAGCTTAGTTTTGGCAGCGGGAAAAAAATAAAACCCGGATCACTTCATTTTAGCTCAAAAGATATATATATATATATATATAAATATATTAGGGTGGTCCTTATTTTTGAAGTTGCAGATATTTCACGCGACGCCCTCTCAATTTGTTCTATTATGCAAATAAATGATCCCTGCAAAATTTTAAGTCAATCCATGAATATTAACACGTGCCCCTAGGGTCCCCTTTTTTGAGTTTCGAAGAAAAAATTGCGGATTTTCTCATTTTTATGTAAAAATAATTCTAACGTTTTATATTTAAAGTAATTTTGAACCTCAATAGGTGCTGCTACTTCCAGACCGACCATTCTCTCACCTTCATTCTGTAAAATTTAATACGTTACAGAGGGTACATGTACACCAATGGCCTTGGGTCAAGCGTACCACTCTTCTACGCTTGTTCGAACGAAGCAGCAGGGGAACGTTCCTTCCCACCAAGATAGACACAAGGGATTCTATAGGCCATTAATGAATGATTTTTGACAGCAACAAATTGCCTCCTCCAGGCTTCGGGGGTGTTGATTTACAAAATTCCCTGTGTATGTAATAGGTGAGCAAATAGAGTCGCAAGGTTTCAATGCTATAAATATAAGTAATTGCAATTATATTTTAATTCGCTGTTCTTTAGTTATAAACATACCTAATGCTTATACAATTTTTATTTTTTAAAATATAAATTTCGAAAAATCCTCGATTACACCTAACATAAAAATATACTGTATTTTCCATAGCTAAAATACAAATTTTAAAAAAATATTTAGATCAGAACAATGTAGAAATCAATACTTTAAATTAATTTTCTTCTACTTCAGTACATAGTTCTTTATTATCATCAAATTCTTACGATTCACAAAATTTAGAAACCGAAATGGATATATATCCTAAACTGTTGAACTTTTGTTTTCTACAGCTGGTCTACCTCAATGCGAAAAAGCTTGATAACTATTGATATCTGCTCGCCTTTCATCATCGTTAGACAAATGCCATATTAGGGATAAAGATGTTGTTCGTTTATTTACAGCCTATATAGATGCAGTAAATTTGAATCCAAATGACCTAGTGATCAATGGTACATTCCTTAAGAGAGCAAGAGAAAATCTTCGAGTGGTAAAATTAAATTTCATGAATTTAAATTTAGATTTCGTAGTTATTTACTGGGATACAAAGTTACATCCAGATGTAACTGGAAAAAGAACGCCGACAGGATTACCGTGATAGCTTCCTTGTCCAAATATTGAACAGCTACACGGAATTCCTTAGATATTTCTTCAGTTGCTTATGATATCTTATATGATAGCTCTTTATTACTAACTGTTCTAGCTCTAGTGTTTGGTACAACGACTTGCAATACCGATGAATTGTGCATGCATTTTTTTAGAGCAAAAACTGAACGGCGATATATTACATTTGGATTGCCAGCATCATGCACTTGAAATCGTACTGCAGAGTGTGTCCTTAAAGAAGTTCTTGCCTTTCTTAGTTCTAGATCAGATATTCAATTATTTAAGTGCTTCAACATTTTGTGGAAAGATCTCCATCATTCAGAACTTATAACATTTCAATCAAGTACACATACCGTTTAAATTCTAAGAAAGACGAAGTTGATGACGTATGATTTATTGTTCGTAAAAAGCGGAATTGAGAAAGATTACAGATAATTCTCATAACTCGTAATAATATTTCCTGGTAAATTTCCTCCTACAGGGATATGTATTCGGCAACCTGGAGCATATCCCTGAGCCACATAGGTGGCAAAAAGAATTTTTGTTTAAAAAATTTTATATTTAGGAAACAATTTAAATTGACCTTACATGAAAAGAAAGCCCTTCAATGTTGTTTTACAAAGCTGTTTTACAATTAAATGCTGTATGAAGATATGGTTTTTCGCAGCAACCCAATCGAGGCTTTTATGAAGAATATAATATGTCTGAAAAACTAGCAGCGTACAAAATGACGACAAACATGCAGCAGAAGCAGTGATTGTAAAATTTATAAATCACTTATAGTATTTAGGGGATAAACTAGTAGCTTTGTCCGTATTGGATGAAGGAATTAACTTTGAAGATTGGAAAACACTAGTCCAAAAAATGCTTGTGATAAGGAAGACGTGTCTGATGACTGTTTAACAAATTTCAGACAACTGTAGATGATTTGGAATACTTTCTTGGTAAAGATCTTCCTCTTCATAGAATCAATTACGAGTCAATAAAACTGTTTGATAAGTTAAAAATACTAAAAGATTTTTTCAATTTGATCCTGATTCACGGCAAAATGAAGGAAACTTTAAAGGGAAGAAAGATCGTTAAAATACTGAAAAATGTGAATGATACAACTGAAAGAGGAGCACAATATTAATCGAAGAATTTCGCAGCTAATTTACCGAATATGAGTCACAAAAACAATTTATTTTACAGACCGTCCAAGACTATCGGAAAAAAAATACATACTATCGAGATACATTGGGAAAAGCGTACGATTAAGGAAAGTTTCTAAAGCATTATTTCATTCTTATTCAACGTAAAATTTTTAGATGATGTAAAGTAATTATAAAGATTATTTTTAGTGCTACCTCACTGTAAAAATATTTTGCAAACCTA
The DNA here is from genome assembly GCF_026930045.1 of Uloborus diversus. Lineage (NCBI taxonomy): Eukaryota > Metazoa > Arthropoda > Arachnida > Araneae > Uloboridae > Uloborus > Uloborus diversus. The sequence goes on along the minus strand of NC_072731.1, from coordinate 197,186,367 downwards.
TGAGAAACGATGTACTGAGTTGAACTCCGAATTTTTTTTCCCCATATAAATAAGGACCACCCTAATATATATATATATATATATATATATATATATATATATATATATATATATATATATATATATATATATATATATATATATATATTATATATATATATATGTATGTATATATATATATATATATATATATATATATATATATATATATATATATATATATATATATATATATATATATATATATATATATATATATATATACGTCTGTTGGTCTTAAATTGCACATCTTGGGATCTTGGATATACACAATTTGTGGTGCTCCATTAGCTTCAAAATCTGTCCACGCTCATCACAAAGTCGCATCTGAATTGTCGCTTGAAGGAAAAAAATGTTTCGTTTTGCAAATTATGCCAGTAATGATGAAAATTATCTGGTCCGAGCAAAAAAAAGTTTTTGTCATCAGAAAAAAACATGTATGACGTGTTTCTATCGAGACCCAACAGAAAATATATTTCTTGGCGAATTCCAATCAAAGCTTCTTTTGAACCTTTGTAAATTGTGAATGCGATCGTAGTTTAGCATATGTAACTTATAGAAATTATTTTACAAAACATTACGCACTGTTCGGGGAGTGCAAGGTACATTCATTTCACTTTTAGTTCGAGCAATTTTTTTTTTTTTTTTTTTTTTTTTTTTTAAGGCAATCTCTATTAGCCATTGTTCGTTTCTGGCGCTTAGTAAGAGTAAGAAGCTTGCCTATCAACTTTTTCTTGCCATACTCTTTTTGATTCTTCAAAAAATTATAAATTACTATTTTAGATGTTTACCCTGCCTGCAATTTCACGTGAACTAAGTCTACATTTTTTGAAAGCATTATTTCGTCACTTTTCGCATTCAGAGAGTTGTTTGCTGTTCGGTCTGATAAAGTTTGAGATAAAGTGAACAATCTTACTGGGTAACAGTTTTGGATTATTGTAACTATTCATATGATTCGAATAAATATGCAAATTTTTGAGCCTGATAGGAAAATAAATGCATGTCTTTATAATTTTTTATAAGTGGCAAACTAGTAAAACCTTAAAATTTTATTTAATTAAATAATTTTCAAAACGTTTTAAGCAAAGTTTGTTTAAAAATAATTTGTTTCATTTTTATCATAAAAATATTTGCACACATTTCCAACCAAGTGGCGCCTAGAACTGGCGACTTTTTACTTGTCCTTATAATTTTTTCCATGGCTGTATTTGAGAATATTCAGCACATGCGCAGTTTTTTCTTTAAAGGGAGTTATAAAAGTAATTTTGCCACTATCAAGTGTTTATTATAACACAATACCTCCATAATAACTCCAATTTAACATTAAACCGTATTTTGTTGATTTTTCACAATTTAATAATTGAACGGTTTAATTTCGCAAATCTAACATAATATCAAATTGCTTAAAAACATTACCTTTTGATAAAGCAGATACACTATAAAAAGCAATATCAACATGAGTACATGATTTACTTTCAGCAAAATAATCAAGAAAGTAATCTTAAGAATTTTAATTTTGAAGCTGCAGCATTTAATTGCTTTTTATTTAACCGATAAGGATTTTATCAATTTAACGAAAAGTTTGATTTTTAAATGTCGAAAGATTTGATAATTGGAAAAACGTCTTATTACTTTAATGGATTTTAAAAGTCATTTGCTTCAGGGGATTCAGAAGATAAGAAAAGAGAAATTAAAGTTAGGAATTTTAAATAATGTAAGTTAGTTAAAAGAAATGAAACCTTCAAGTAAAGACATTTTCTTTTTGTATGAAAGCTAATGTACTTATCTCTTTGAGCTTCTGCGAATATTTTGTTCCAAATTTTAATTCGTTATTAGAAAACGTAATAAGTTTTTTAATAAGTTGCATTTGTTCTTTATATTATTTTGGAATCTTTATTTCAAGGAAATGTTTTGAAATGGTGAAATGCGTGGTGAGAAATACGCTAACTTTGCGTGTAGATAATTAAAAAAATAAAAAATATTTCTTAAATATGTATTAAAAATGTACTTTGAAGTTATATTGAGCCTGCATTAGTTTAGATAACTTTTTATAATGTTTTTTTTTACTTCTTTGTGATATCGTCTTTTTATTAATAGGCATCGTTTCGAAATAGTATGCAATTAAAAGTTCAAACAGAAATATGGAAAATATATCAACTTACTTATTGCCATTGTAAAAAATCCAAAATGCCACATGCTCTAGAACCTGCAATGTAACACAAGATCTATGTACGAGCGCAATACTTTCTTTAAAGAGCGAACGTTCGTGGGAAAAAAAAAGAAACCTATCGTGTACATCCGATGACACTGTATTCATAAACGTTCAGTACATGGATACAGTGCCATATCAGTGTCTTTACTATACGATTTCAGGTAGCAGGTCTCTGTTTTAAATGCTTAGTGAACAAGTGAATATAACTCGAACAATAGAATATCCCGCGAGATATTTATGTCTTGCTGTAGGATGTCATTTGATTTCTGCTCGCTGAGGGGTGCAGTGCAGCAAAACGTTCTCGAAAATTGAATTATTTGTACACAGAAACTTTTATGAGCAACATCATCGTGCGAAAATTGTGCTAAAACTCTGAAAGAAATACTAATGTTCATCTTACCTTACCATAGTTATATAAACACTCTTTGTTTAATTGAAATTCTGGTTCGGAGGAGTTCAGTTTTGCCCAGACCTGCTCAAAGAATGTGGATGCAAATCCATGTGGCTGCTTTGAGTGACGCTATGTTGCATAGCTTTCACCATTGAGTGATTAATGTTCAAAGTTGTGTTGCCACACTGTGATAAATGAAGCAGTTAGAACGATGACTATATGTAGATAAGTAGTTTAATAATGTAACTAAATAATCCGCAGAAAAGTAATTTTTATTTTCACTGTGGTTTGCATTTTGCTACCGACCGGACTTTAGATCGAAAGGGAAAAAAACACGTATTTAATCATATTTAAAATTCCTTTGTTAATCATACATTTCCTTATTTCTCCGAAAGTTAACCGATCGTTAATATCATCATATGTGAAAATAACCAGTTATAATTTGCTAATTATTATTTGAATAAAAATAATATTTTATGAAAAATACTTTTTAAGAGGATTATAGGATTCCGAGAAGATTAAAGTTATAAAGTTTACATTTGGAACAAAGGCAAAATATTTTACCCGTACCTTTTACCTAATAATTTGATTATCCAAGATCAAATTCTTTACTGTATACATATCAGCCAAAATCTACAAAAATTACACTTCTGGATCATATCGACGAATATGGTAGCTGAAAGTCTTGAACCTACGTTCTTCATTTGCACTAAAAAATAAACATTTAGCTTGTTTTTTGTTTCAAAAACCTCAAGATCTTCTCGTAGACGTTTAAGAACATAAAAAATAATAACCACTTTTTTTTTGTCATATAAATCAACATTAACAAATAGTTTTAATTTGTAGAATATAATACATTCAGTAGAAACCAGTAATCAGTTAGGATTATCTTCTGTTGAAACTTATTGAGAGAGCACAAAAGTTCACCTAGTAATGCATTTTAATACAAATGACTCGAAATAAATCATACCTTTTTTAATTATACACAAGTGCATCCTCACACGAGAATTTAAAAAATCTATAAATAAAACAGAAAATGCGTCTTTTTGTCCTTTGGTGACTCGGAAAGGTAGCCCGGAGTTGTTTAGAGACCAGTTTGAAAAAAAAATCAATAAAAAGATCTTTATTTTATTCCAATTTTAAACATAATTTCCTTATTAATTCCCTGACACGGGGGTTAAAACATATTTGCGCACATTATTATCTATCATCAATCGAAAGCACTAATTTCTTTCACAAGTTGTAATTTGCTTGAACATTCTAAAGTTATAAGGCTTTTAGTTCAATGTCAACGTTTTGAAATATGCATTTGAAACCTATAAATCTATCTATGAATAAGATGTATTTTCATATTATGATTGATAATAGATATTACTGAAACACCGAGGATGAAGAAAAAAATAAATAAATACATTTAAAAAAAAAAGCTTATTTACTTATATATAACACTCTTTATTTATATATCGCATACTAATTTTGTATGAGACAAATAAAAAAAAAACTCCAGTTAATTTTTATTTTTCTATTTAAAATTCGATTGGTTATCAAAATGTGCCGATAATGTTTAGTTTATTTTTGCTTAGATTTAAACATCTTAAAATGCGTTTAAAAATTCGAAGACGACAGGGAAGAGGGATTATGTAATCATGGTCACTTGTTTCGCAATCTTAGCACGCTTTCGTTGACATGAGCCTAACATTCGTTTCCTCACCTGGCTTTCAACAAGCTGTATTTCCTGCGCGAACCAATCTAAATGGCCACCGGAAATTAAAGGAGCCCCAGGTCTGTCGAGTGATAAGGTTAGCACGCCATTAGAGAAGGATCTTTTAGATCATGATGTATGAATTTTGCTACTATGTGATAGCTTCATTTGGGACCATGTTCTAAAACATAGTTCATTAGCGTGATTTAAGGTGTGAAAGGAGGGTGCAGAACAATTTATACTCTCATCTAAAACGACTTTTGACCTCCGATTTTATCATGCATCATTATAAAATGGTTCATAACCTGCTTCAATGTTTTTATCTCTTCTTGCTTTCTCTATGTAGCAAAATATGCATTTTTATGCAGATTAATGAATGATTTAAAGTAAGAAACCTTGCGCTGTTTTATTTCAGTGCTAAATCGTATATGTTCCAAAATCATTAAAATTAAAACGGAAGGAAATAATATTAAAATACATAAATATATCCAGTGGAATGTGGGAAGAAGTGAAATGCTGAAATATTTACTCTGCATTTAGCGCCACCTATGTGGTAATATTTGAACTATGTAGTAGTTTATGTAGTCTATTCCAGTCAGGAAAAAAACACCACCGAATTTTAAAGTATGTGATAATACAGGCTATTTTCAATAATTGATACTCCTACTGTAACGTGGAGTTGTAACTCAAAAATTATTTTTATTATTGTATTTCAAATATTTTGAGCAATTGATCAAGGACATGCGGGACAAAGAGTGTAAGACACACTGTAGTAGTTTATATTGTTTACTTACTCCTTTATTCACTAAATATCTTATGTATTCGTTTAACTCATTTGCATTCGCTGATTTAGTTATTAAGTTATAAAGGCGCACATTTACTGGCACAAAATAAAACAATAACGTTTCAATGCAAGTTTAATTATACAATCTATATATATATATAAAAAAGAGGCACCAAGAAGCAATCATCCGATTGCTTTGAAATTTTGCATGCATGAGTGTTTTGACCAGATATGCAAATAATTAAAATTTGGTGTCCAATGAATGATAAGTTTGACCTCTAGTGTATCGGAACTGCAAATCCAGCAGATGTATATAAAGAGCAGTTCTTCAACAGTTGTTAAAACTTTCGGCTTGATTGCGATTCAGATCACCTTTCAACAACCTAAAAATGTCTTGCCGCATGGTTCGTGCCCTTTACGAGCTACTGTCAGAGTTTAAAAGAGGTCGTATCATTGGATTGAAAGAGTCCGGTTGGTCTAATCGGAGAATCGTTTGCCATTTGAGTCGAAGCGATGCGGCGATTCGAAGATGCTGGCAAGGATGTGTGGAAAAGAGCCAAGTTCAATGTTAGCATGGTTTTATAAAAATGCTTAAACACTTTCAAGTGAAGGAAAAGTATAATAGTGATAGGCACATGTAGAATTAGCTGTTTAAATAGATGGGAAGAAAAAGAAGCCAGTTATATAACGAATGCGCCGCAATGTGCATGCACTATGCTAGCGGTTCCCAACCTTTCCCCCCCTTGCGAACACCTTACAAAACACGAAAGAAATTGATACCCTTGGGTACTAGGTACAAAGTAACAAGCAAAAAAAAAAAAAAAAACGCGCGCGCACACAACTACACATAGACAATAAAATTGTGAGATTTTTTTTAGTTTGATGCGCTGCATAGTGTATAGCAAGAACGAAAGCATAATTGCAAAACAGTGAATTACAAATATTAATACGAACTAAAATTAATACGAACTAAAAAATGAATGAACAACAAATTCACCAAAAAATAAACAGGGTGATTATTTTGTGTTAAGCTTCAACCAAATTCAAAATTAAGAAAATGGGATATTTGTGGAACAAAGAGGCTCTAAAAAAGTTTGGTTGAAATTTTTCTGACCGTAGGGTACATTTACCTCTTTCATCACTAAATCAGAGAATCCAATTAAAGATTCATCTTTAATATACCTTTCAGAGAACTCTAAGATTAACTAAATGATTTTTTTTTACAGTAAAATGAGAAAGATCTAGGTTTCAGTCTTCTCGCAAAAGACTACGAGCCTAGCTGTTTGATAAAGATTTACTGCTTACATCAATCGTTTGATTGCCGAAGAATTTCTTGTAATTATGCTATAAATGCCGAGTAAACTGCGTATATTGAAAAAAAATAGAAGCGTATATTTTCAATATACGCATTTGCACTAATTTTTACACGAAAGGTAATTTTTAACAAAACAGATATTGTTAAGCTCACTCACTACGAGAGAAATTTTCTGCACAAATTTCATAAATTCCTTATTTACACACAGCGCAAACTAAGTTGCATGGTTAAATTCCGTTGATATTTTATTTTACTGCGTAAACCTAACACTGCCAAACTTCCACCCTCGAAATTTTTCTATTGTAATTAATTTTTCATGCTTCCTTTGGCATCTTAGGTTGTTAACGATTCTTTCCCTTTTCCAACAATAAAGCCCGAAGTAAATTGTAGTTTATGTAGGGTGAAAATTATGGCAAAAAACAAGCGCGTGATCACACTTCTATACATTTTTGTGTGAATTCAACACAAGAAAAGAGCGATAGCTCTTCGTCAGACTCAAATGGTAAAGAAACTAAACATCAAAATATTTTAGACGCTCGTATATGCTCCATGCTCCATGTAATGTTTTCATCAAGTTTAATCAATCTTTCCGATCAAAAGCTTCTGAGGAAACGAACGCTTAAAATTTTTTTCACCTGAGGACATTGTATTCATAAGTAGAGCTTTTTCAGGATGACTTCAGGGCTATCGCATATCATTGTCAACGGAAGAGCTAAAACCGACACTTCGCAATGACAGATTAAATTATTTAACTGTAAAATATGTCAGGAAGTATGCAGATATTTTCAAGCTGAGATTATCAAATGTGCGAGAGACAAATGAATAGAAAAGGAGCAAAATTTGCTTGAAACCGCTTGAGTCTGAAACTTTATTAGAAACAGGCATGTTAAAACTCCGTCATTTAAATATTTTTTTTCGCGAAATTTTTCGCGAACCCCCCCTCCCTCCCCCCCCCCCCAGTGGTTTGCGAACTAACGGTTGGGAAACACTGCACTATGCTAATAACTTAATGAAAGCGAATGATACGCCACATAAACTGTCAGTCCATACTTCATTTTCCCTCCTGTTTCGTAAATTCTGGCTAGTACATCTCAGGATTTAATATTACCAACTGATAAAAGGGGTTCCGTAAGTCAAATAATATCGCTTAAAATAGAGTAAACCTTCTGAAAATCGTTCGTTTTTTGTATTATGCCTGTTTTAATTGTATCTCTGAAAGATGTGTAATCAAATTTCTTGTGAAACTTCAACGCTCTTTATGTTTCAAACATTAAATTTTGATTTAAATACACATTGCTGAGATACAACAAAATGTCCTTCTGATTTGTGTTCCTACTGTTTCCATTTATGTTATTTAAAAAAAAAATGTTTCACTTTAGCAGCTATAATGTAGATCAAGAAAATATCCTTACAAATAACGGTCTAAATGGCTTTAATCACAGTCAATAAGAGTGGTTTTGGTCATTAATTTTCTTTCTTTCTTTGTATTTTTCCAATCTTCTTTTTCTTAGCTGCTTTGTCTTTAAATTATACGAGAAGACTTTTGGTAACAGTGATTATGACAAAAATTGAAAACCAAAACCAAGTTTCTCCTTATGATTCTGTTTTTACGATCAAAACTTATCTAAATTACAGAAAATAGCTTTTTGTCCTTTTTTTGAAAAATACATCATTTTGTTTTCTTGGAGCAGTTGCGCCGAGTCATACTAGTTGTGTATACAAGCAACTTACAACACAACACATAAAACTATACTTTCACTAAAATAATTATGAACTTATAATTGATTTCTAAAAAATATATTTGTGCATATTCCATATATAAATAAAATCGTCGTTTTAACTACTAATCGGTTATGGTATTTTGAAAAAAAAAGCTTTTTATGTGCTACATTTTCATCGATTAGTTTGTCTTATCAATAACGAATGCAGTATTAGAAAACATTTTCACAGAATCCATTGAAAAGTTTTGGATATCATTTCATAAAAATTCTCTGTGTCGGCTATGATAACATTTAATGCCGTCGCAAATGGAAATTCGATAATAGATTCCCATATTCAAAGCTCTTCGCTCGCACGTCGAAAATATGGCTAAAAACAATTTTAGACACATTTTGTCATACATTCAAATGCATATTGAAGTATTCTTTGAACTTACACTTCAACAGCATACGCACACCAACACAATGTACATATAAACAGCTTTTCATGAAAAAGGAATGGACTAAGAGTTTATTTTTGTGAGTTTTTTTTTCTTTTTTTAAAATTAGATTTAATGGTTGAAATATGCACACTATGTGTGCTTACAGAAAGATATTTTTAAGTCAAAGATTCACAACATTAACCAATATTGCTAATTCAACGGCTCAAACTGACACTTAGTCAGTTGGGTTGAATAAGTTTTAAACATTCATTGAATGTTTTGATAATGTGCAAGTTTTTAAATACATATTTGCACGCATTATCTTTGATTCAAAAATATTGAAAAATATCGACTCACATTCGCTTTTATTTGATCGAACATTTTCTATCTTAATATGAACATGTTAATTGAAATCAACTTTCCAAAAAAAAAAAATCAAAATCGGTTCTTCCATTTTGGAGTTACTATGTAGGTCGCAGTCTTTGAGTGGTAGTAATAGCTTTACTGAATTTTTTGATTTGAAAGTATCATATGAAAATTGTGTTCGCTCTAAAATGGCTAACTCTATAACATGACGAAACATTTAGGAAAATACACGTGTAGACATTCTAACTCAATAAATGCAATGGGTAAAGGTATCTACATAACACACTCTTTGAAACATTCGTCTGTGCAAATTAAATGATTTTTTCCCGTTTCTTTGATGATTTATATATATATATATATATATATATATATATATATATATATATATATATATATATATATATAAATCATCATATATATATATATAAAAACATAGCAGGTTTTAGAGAACTATATTGATTTAAATAAGACGTTTGAAGAACTGTACTACTACTGGTGGTAGTAGTACAGTTCTTCAAACGTCTTATTTAAATCAATATAGTTCTCTAAAACCTGCTATGTTTTTAACTTTATTTAAACTTTAGTTTCACGTTTTTAGAATTTAAAACAAAGCAACTGTATTCATCTTACTTGAATAATATCCACACTGTTGTTGAATACAATACATTCTTTGAAAATTCCTTGTTTTTTGCCTTTTCAAAACGTCGAGAAGATTTATCTTGCACGACATGCCTCCTGAAACAACGAAAAATCGAATTATCTTAAGATTTAGTTGGTGCAGCGTTTGTGACAGACTTATTTTCTTTCTAAAAACTGTTGAAATGATATCCCTTATCCTTGAATTCTGTTTCAAATAGTTTACTGAATTTCATTTAAAATATAAAGAATTACAGACACGCTGGTACGATTCAGTTTTTCCGTATTAGATTGTAATCAATGTAAAGCGTTTTGAAACTACAGTCTGCCCTCATATTACATGACAAACGTTCGGTTAAAACTAGTCTATCTGAATAGGAGAGAAAAATAAAAATTTGATACGCGTGTTTCGTTCATTTGAAGGATAACAATGCTTAATTTAGAGGCCAACATACATCTGCAAAAGCTGAAATCTCTGAAAACTATTAGATTCGTCCATTACCGCCTGGAAACCGGATGCTTGCTAATCGGTGGTCAGACTGTACAGAAAAGCATTTCAAAATGAAATGTTTTTGGTTTTAAATCGTGATGCCTTGCTTCTAGGTCTGTAGACACGTGTCTGCATATTCATTTTACATTCGTAGGGGTTTTCTCTTTGATTACAATTATTATACTGTATCTGGGGCAAACTTAATGTGGCAGTATTGTGAATGCTACGAAAATCCGAACCACAACATTGTGACGCTGTCAGATTAGGTTTTTTCCAACTATAGTGTATTTTCATATGCATTCCAAACTTTAACTCAGATTCAATGTTTCGTCTTTTTGAGCATATTTCATAATATCTGATGTTTATTGAACAACTATCATACAAAATTCAAACTATAATACAAAACCCCGTTGAATTACTTTGAATTCATCCCCTCAAAAGGCCTAACCTTTGAATGAAAGGTTTAATAACTCAAAAAGAACATCACATGTTCAAGTTTATTCTTTACAAACACCAATGATATTGTAGTTCAAAAGAAGCATTCAGGGTTATGAGAAATCATTTGTCTACGTATCACTTTCTTGTTGTTATTCCAACACGTATTCCACTTTGTAATAGCAAGCACGTAGAAATGAGGAAAAAAAGAGTAATCTCATAGTATTTTAGTTTCTCGCAGATGGAAAAGAATTCCGTAGTTAAGATTCCGACCACGCCATGATGGGGAATCTTTGGCAAGGTTTATTATACATGGGCGTTAGGAAGAAATGTGTTTCTGAAAGAACGATTTATCACTCTCGAACTAGATCATTTTCTGTAATGTCTTAGGTTTAAAATATTTTCCCCCTGAAATGCTATTATGTGATGGAATCGTATTGTCTATATTTTTGTATAAAGATTGAAAACGTACAGTTCAGTAGAATTTTACATGCTTTGATACTCTCCTCGGTATTTCTAATTTTTAATGTTTACTAAATCTTTGTTCTCAGAACCGAAAGAGAAATCGTGTAAAAATGAGCAGTAACACTGTTAAACTGTTAGATTTAACTAAAAAAAAAATGTTTTCAGTATATTTCCTTTAATAATAAAATGATAACTTTAGGAAAAATCGCTTCCCGTAATTTCTGACTTTAAACGCGCCAAGTTACTCTCATAGGTCATGCTTCATATGTTCAGAAGCAGATATGGGATTTGAATTTACCTCAGTGATGGGAAAGAAAAGAAACAAAAAGTGTCAGCCATAGATAGATACGAAGTTTTCTGCGTGTAACACAGAACAGCATGGAGTTATGGATCATAGTAGCATAACTGTTCTAAAATGCATTTGTAACCTTTAGAAGTATCACAGAAAATAAAAAATCAGACCTTAGTCGTCGTAAAATATAATCATTCTCAAGGTCAATAGAAAGTTTTAGTAATATGAAGTGCAAATTACTTACACAAACCCAATTTAAGGCATTTACCATCGTTCATGTTATGGTTCCTTTTATGGAATCTATGCTCGCTGAGGCATGTAATGGGTTTGATCTTTCACACATTTTTAATAGTCTAATTACTACATTAACTATATACATAATGCTATATTCAAGACAGAGTGTGTCGCCAATGCGCACATCTCCTAAATCAGTTGCGATCTGCCCTGTTGAGAGAATGTTTTCCCCAGTGACGTCAGTGGCTCTGAAGTAACTACGATTACGATAGCGGAGTTCGATAAATTCGATACACCACAGTTCATAGAAACAAAAAACTGAAAATTAGAAGAAGCAAAGCACGGTTCCTTTAGTGTTTTAACCTATTTCATTACCCTGGTAATGGTTGGCGTACTGAGTAGTTGAGTGCACTAACTTTACGTATTTATTGTAATTGCTCGAATTTATTACAATGCGTTTCTGATCGATTGGAAAGTGTTAAAAGTAAGCTAATTATGAGTGTTTTTAAACAACTTTTTAGAAAACAAATGCTGGCGTGAGTGTCAAATGGAATCGAGTTGACCTAATATATACTCTTTGATTCAGTTAACTGTTTAGGAGACGTAGAGTGCATCGTGTCGATTCGAAATAATATAGCAATGCGGGGTCGGAAATGCTTTCCTCAAGCGGTGATATACATAGAAGCACCATAAAGAAAGGAGACCGTAAGCGAAAAGTCTTTTTTAATAATGCATGTAAAAAAGCAAAGGATACATGAATCAAAGTAAGAGTTCAAAGTGTTTTCCGCCGGCTACACTGCACGCTTCACGTCTTCGTCGCATATATCTCTGAACAGGCTGGAATACTCCCGGCATATCTCAAATTTCTCGGGTAGTGAAATTATTTCTGACCCCAAATTGCTATATGATTTCGAGTCATCACGATGCACCACACTCAGGAGTTCTGAAAGAGTTAACTGAAACACCCTGTATATATTCAATCCTAAGCCTTAGTGGCATAGCAGAACTCCATTCATCTAAACCGCGAATATCAGAATCGATTTAAGAATTCACTAGTCAATTAAGAACAAAGCGTACTGCAGTTTTCGAGACAATGATTATTTCCACGCTCGCAATGCTCAAACTGCTTACTTTGACCGGAACATTCAGTAAGCAATGACCTTCATTTTTGGTAAATTATATACATAGTACACACTGTGCCTACACATCATTTGTAAGTACGATTTTGTATAAAAAATATTACTATTCCACTTCATAATTCAAAAGCTCTTTTTTATTAAAATGGAACTATACCTCATTTTCAATCTAAATTTGGTCCTAAATTCGATTATTCGAATGAGTATCGGTCACAGTTGATTTTACCTTTTTCAAAGTAATATATGCTCATAGGTATCCGCAGTTTGTGGTTAAGGGAACTAGTACAAAATTTGGCGTCCGTGCGATTTCAGGATGATGTTCCTGTTAGGAAACTACAGACAGAAATTTTTAAAATGGTTTCTAACATTAAAACTTGTCACCACTAAAAGTGCAGAAAATGTTAAAAATGAAATATGTATTGTGGTGTATCGAACTAATCGATGTCGCAAGGAAAAACATTCTCTCAGGACAGAGCAGATGGAAACGAACTACAAAGATGTGCGCATTGGCGACTCACTCTGTCTTGTATATAGCATTATGTATATAGTCAATTATAGTAGTTAAAATAGTAAAGTCTAGTGTTATAATGTATGAATGGTCAATTACCAGTTACATGTCCCAGCTAGCATAGTTTCCTTAAAAGGGCCATTACTAAAACAAATTATTGATAATGCAAATGCAATAAGTATAGAAAAGTTTTCATTTTAACGAAAAAGAAAGGTTCAACCTGATTAACGCAGTACTTAAAAATAAAAAAGCGAACATTTGAAACAAGCAAGAATACTATGACTTCCCCAACTGCAGCTCTTATTGCAATTTCTGGTCACCGCGCAAGTGATCAACTCTTAGTCGACTACTTAAGACGTTCATCCCCAATGTCTAATGAATGTATATAAAAACCCTAAGCACACCATAGAAGGGAGTCACATCATATAGTATAACTTGACCCTTCAAATTTTAAAATAATTTCCAGCGAATAAACAAAAGAATATTAACACTTAAAAAAAAATGATTACTTTATTCTAAAAGCATAATAAAAGAAGATCCTGGTTTAAATTGTTTAAAACTACTTTTTATTTGTTTTAATCTTGCTCATTTATATTCTCATTTCGTAGAAAACTTTTGAATCGCTGCACGTAAAACCAAAACTTTCTAATAAGTTTTTCAAGCAATTAAAAACTTGGCTATGCTAAAACTGAGTAAGTCCTTTGAATATATGAGTGCGATGAGTTTTCCCCCAAAAATAACATTACATTATTTTTGTCACAAATAAATCATATAATTTATTGGGTTTTACGTGAGCATGTTAATTGAAGCTTCTACATATTTTTAAAAAAATATTTTTAGCCATTAAAAGAAATTATTACTTTTTCAAAGAAAATGATAAAAAGAACTCGTTTTAAAGTAGAAATATCTTTATGAACGTCTTTTAGCTATTTGTATCTCGATTTGATTTTCTTCAGAGAACGTGCGACTGAGAACAATCTATTTTAAGTATGATGGATTATTTTCCAACGCACAACGATTCTTTTCAACATTCTTGTATAAAATAAATTCCAGGAGTTTTCTCTCTCGAGTGTGAAGGGAATTGCAAGTGCAGTAGGTTTCACTTTTTTTTGGATCTTGCTAAATAGTAACAATCATATTTTCTGGCAGGTATTTTTTTGTAAAATACAATAATGTTTAAATATTTTCTCTGATCTTTTCTTTTGATTGTGTTTAGATGAAACTAATTGACTACACGATGACATAATTTTTATTATATGAAATTGAAGATTAGCATGACACAGAAAAACTTTCTTTCTTCTTCTATAAAAAAATCTAATTAGATGGAATAACCGTTTTATGTTTAAATCACTCAAACGAAATTTGTTGGATAATTATGAATAACTTAAGATTTTGCATTTTTTTATTCAAAAAAATCTTTTACAGATAAATAAGATACAGTGAAACCTGTCTACAACGATACTGTTGGGGCCTAAAAAATATTGTTATAGACATGTTATCGTTATAGACCGTTAGATTATTCATGCAGAAATTTTGCTGGGACCAAGGGAAATATCGTTATAGACAGGTTTATTGTTATAGACAGTATCGTTATAAACATGTTTCCATGTACTTGGTTTTAAACTGCTTCAGAGCTGGTTCCCAGAGTTCACATGAGGAACACGTAAATTAAATGAATATTCGAAGAAAAAGCGTTCCACTGCTAGTAAATTGTAATCGAAAACGGATCACTTCATTTTGTAACAGGTAGAATCGGCGAGAACGTGAGTTCACGCGCCATCTCCTCGTGGTCCAGCTTTAGAAAGCGCTACTAAAGGTAAACACGGTTAAACATGGAGTTTATATACTCGCATTCCTAACGTAAGGATTAAGAAGCTACTTTATTAATTTTGTTTATTTGCACATGACCGAAAATAATGAAATTGTTGCCAATTACTGTTAAGTTATGCATTACTTAATAAACAAAACTACAAAAATCTTCCTTATGTAGTATTTTTATCATATCAGCTATTTGACGACAAACGAATGCAGAAGGATGTAAGAACTTGTGCTTTAAATATGAAATACTTTTTGTTATTATGCAGTTTTTTTTATACTTTGGCGAAAAAAAGGTTTTAGCATAAGAGAAAGCATTTTTTAAGTTTGCAACCTCTCTAAAATCATGAATGATAATGAAAGGATATCAATTATAAAAAAATAGAGGCATCAATTATGTAGTTTGAGGGTTTTTACCTGTTTATGTCTGGAAAACATATATCATTGCATCATTGGTTTTCTAATTATATTTTTTAAATTTCGTTTTCCATGGAAAAAAGTATTTTTTTAAATGACTTATTTGAATTTATTTTAAAACGATACCTATTTATACTAATAGTTTTCCATTAAAATTAACCTTATTTTTTTATTATTTTATGCCGGTGTATTTTTTTTCGGTAGGACAGGAAAATGAAACCGAACTATCAATAAAAACAAGTAATGTAACTAATTTAGTTAGTTTCTGTATACTTTTGACGAGGAATGTAGCCAATTACATCAAAATACTGAAACATTTACATCATATAATGCTTGTATATTATTTACAATTTTCCTACTACTACTAAAAAATTAATATTAACAAAACTATGTATTAACAATTATAAAACTGATTTCTAGCTATGTTGCTCCTTTCAACATATTTTGCATGATAGATGCAGTCAATTATATAAATTTAGCAGTCATTGTGAAAAATACTGAAGTATCATAAATCAAAAAACAAATAATAAAAAACATATAAGTAGAAATGCTTTGAAAAAGAATCGTAAAAATTGACAAAAGCCAGTTATTTTGTCGAGTGAACGATCTTCCTTAAAACAAAAATTTCGTTTCGGTACCAGGTTTCTTTTTTTGCTGTAAAAAATCTGTCAAGGCTCATACATCTCATCTATTTCACTTAACTCGTGTCAAAACGCATAAAAGTAGGAAATTACAGGCTATAAACTGGATTTCCTCCTGTTATTTCCGGAGAAAAAATCCTTTCTGAAAATGTTATGGCCGGGAATTGAATTTTTACGTGTCCTCTGGCTTTAGTTTTTCTCAGCCCTGCAAGGAATGGATAAGCATTAATAACTGATTCCACATTCAAGGAAAAAAAATAATAATAATAAAAATATTATCATTTTTCCTGCTGCCTTAAAATTTTAACGCATAATCTGTTATTCAGTTGGTTATAAAAGTTAATAGCTAAGTCTTGCGGAAATAATTAAACGTAACGTATGGCTTTAAATTTTTCGAACTACTACATAAATGTGAAAATGTGGTGAAGTTCTTATCGGTAAGAAAATTTAAATGAATGTTTAGGAAAATCACTATTTTTGAAGGGAATCAATGCCTTAAAATGTTGTTACTTCAATTTTAATCTTTAATTTAAAAATAATGTGCGTAAATACATTTTTTTACAAGACAGAAACCAGTTTTCACAAACAACATAATTGCAATTGAGAAACAAACATTTTAGATTAATCTTTGTGATTGTATAGAAAATTACAAATTTTGTATAATGTGCAGGGATTATTAGAACACATGTTGTATACTACTAGATATAATATTTCCAACATCGTGTAAAGTAAAGTGTGCGCGTTGGGAAAAAAAGAAATAAATGAGTTTAAAAATCTCTTACACTTCTGAATAATATCGTTTTTTTTTAAATACTCCATGGCTATTTTGATGTATTTTATTTCAACATCTTGAAAACATTGGCCAACCTGTTCCCCATTTTATGGATCGAATTTTTAAATCCTTCTGCCGTACTTTGAACCACCTCGTTTGTGATAAAAATTTAGTCTTAAAAAAAATGGATGCGGAGATTTGAAGAGAAAAAATTAAAATTCAGCATCTCAATGTTGCGTATGCAGTATGTTACACGGATACATTCAGGAAAATAAAAATTAATCTGAGAAGTAATCTTATGTTAATCCGAAAGCTAATATGAGAAGTAATCAGAGATTAATCCGATAATAAACTTAAGAAGTAATCCGATATAAATTCGAGAATTAATTTGCTGTCGCTTACGTTCAAGCTACAACATGTAAAATAATTTTATTCATTCCCCGTATAACACAAAAATTCTTATATTTTTTACGGCTATTGAAGAAAGACTCACGGTTCTGATGAAAAAAAAGAGAAGAAAAAACGGATGAGTAAATACCAATTAGAGTTGACAGGGGCACATTGCGCTGATTGTTTTCAATGAATTTTCTAATTTTTATATTTTAACTTAAGAAATTCTTAACATTGCGGTTTTATAAAGCATTTAATGGAGACAAAATTGGTATATTCAGTTGTTGCTCAGCTTGTGTTTTTAACCATTAAAAAAATATTTTTAATGGTTAAAAACACAAGCTGAGCAGCTTGCCCCCGACACGGGGCAAGTTTACGGATGTTTATTTAGACACCTTACGTTGTGCTATTAATGTTTTGAACATAATGCCTTACCATCGCAAAAAAAGAAAATTTATTACAGATTGAATAGTGTATAAATGTGAGGCTGAAGAGGCATGAAGACAATGATATATGATTGTTAGCCATAAGATACGAATGTGTAACTTAATTAAAAATTTAATGGTAGCTTTCAAAACTAAATAGCCGAAAAATACAAAAAATGTTTGAAACAGTTTGGAGCGAAAAAGTGTCAGGGGCACGTTTAAGTAAGACACAGTAAGAACGATGATAAAGGTGCTTCAATGTTTAACACGTGAACGTGCCCCGTCGGCAAGTTTGATTTTTTTTTTTTTAGGGTAACATTCTACTAATTTTTAAATATTTATTTTTTCTTAACTAAGTATTATTTATTCACAATAAGCTTCAAAACGTTTAACACAAAATTTACTCAATTTGGTAGAAAACAGATTAGTCTTTCTGCATGCTTAACCGAATTTCGACTAAAGCTCAAAAACTTGTGAGAATATTTGTTAGGGAGTAGCGACAATCTGTTATGACTCTTGGATCTTCAGTTATAATTCATCTTGAAAAAAGGGCATTTTTTTTTTTGCTTTGATAGTTATCCATTTTTATTTTTAACCCTTAATTTTCTTATTTAATTAATTCTTTAAATTTAGTTTAAACTATTTTAAGTCGATATTTCGTCGTCGTGCCAGGTTAAGTGCTCTTTTTGTGTTTATAGTTTCGAAGTTTTGTAACATATTTTATTGGAATGTCAAAACAACCAGGAAGTAAAACAAAAAGCGTTTTGATTCAAACACCATGTTCAAATTTTTTTTTTTAAAGTTAATGTCATTTAAATTATTCAGAGGAAGCTGTCTATTAAATAGGAAACATTTTTTTTGTCTCCGTTAAAAAAATAGCTGACTTATTTCTCGGAGTAGTTTGAGTTTTCATTTTTGAATTTTTTCTCGTACAAAAGTAAGGGAAATGGAACTCGTTAATTAAGGGGTTTTTGATCTATTTCTACCGAATTAAATTACATTCATTATGATTGGTTAATTCTTTCTAGATTGTTGCCTACACAAATATTGGATGAAGCATTCAATTTGGAAAAAATATTAAGAGACATAAAAAGGCTACATTTTTTTTTTCGGGAAAGAAACAGCCTTTGCTAATTTTTTAAAAATTAAATCGTTTTGAGATGAAACTTAAAGAGAGACAAATTTTTCATTGTAAGAACTATAACCAAAACGTATTTTTGGTTACAACATGTTTAGAGACTTTTCCTCTATCGTTAGACACCAGTCCATGTAGCCAAGCCTATCGTATAATCAATTTTGACCGTATTCCTTAGCAGTTAATTGGGGAAGTTTTTAGTGTAATCTGTGGTAATTTATGATTTATTTTCGCATTTTCTTCCATTTGTTCTTGCTTTAATTACATATTGTTGGCGGTAAAAAGTATCACGCAAACTTATAAGAGTATCGGTTGGCTGTAACAAATAAATGGTCATGTAATTTTTTATTTATCTGTTATCGTTATACCATTGAACCTCCATATTACTGAATTGTCCTTAAAACTTGTCTCCTTAAGTGTTTTCTTTAGAAAATTTAGACACGTTACGTATTAATACGTTAATAAATAAGGCAGTGCCAATATCAATCTAATGTTACTGAATTGTTGTGAAAATAGCTGATGTATTAACTTGAACTATACAATTTAAATATATATATACAAGACATCTAATCGAAGTATCGAAATAGCATTATCTTAGCAAGATATTATTTTGTTCTTCATCCCATTTACGTTGACTTTCAATCTATTGTACTAATATTTATACAAAAAATAGCACTAATGACTAATAAATAACCTATAGCGGCTAAATGTAACTCCGCATTACGCAAATGCATATTGATGCAAATATTATTCATATCATTATATTTGCTGAACGTAAATAGCCAGCATGCTCTGGTACTCTTAACAGAGGACACTAGGTAAGAAGAGTATTAATATTTTGGTTTATAGTTTGAACATATAGTGCTTAGAAAGAGTAGTGTGCCGATGGAAGGCGAAAAGTGAGGTCATATCTGCGGAAAATGCAGATGGCGCTGCGCGCCCAGGGACCACGCTATGTTTCTCAATCAGCCTCGTTTTAAACCGGCGATTACATGCTAATTTCGTTGCTTAAAAAACCCTGTTTTTCGGATCGAACTTGTTTCAACGTAAAAGATAGATTCTCGAAATAGTTCTATGCCAGTTGTGTTTATTTATTTTTCGAAGCCGCACAAACATTACATGACTCTTCTTTAATGAATATATTACACTATAAGCTTTAAAATCAATTTTTTAAAATACTTTATTGAAACGTTAGCACTATTTTGTTAGTAATAATGGTTTCGTATTTTACTTGATTTCGTCAAATGTTTTAATACAGAAACGGGCGTGATCGTTCCTTTAAAGAAAAA